>NW_007727076.1:243305-343394 GCF_000696425.1 Galeopterus variegatus | reverse complement strand
CCCCCGCGCCGCCTCAGCCCGGGCGCGGGAGCGCGAACCGCTAAAGTATATTTTTAAAACAATAAAAAAATGCATCTTTATCTCGCTTACAGAATAATGTATTTCCTGAGAGGAGGAGATTTGCCTGTTCTGATCAAAGCTGTATCCCCAGCATTTAGGGCAGTGGTTGGCATATAGCAGGTACTCACTAAATACATTGAGAGAATGTATAAAAGAATTGCAGTAAAACAAAAACGTATATCCTGTTTCTCCAAAACTACTTGTTGATCTTTGCAGAGGCCATAATCTTAGAAAAGGATGAACTGACTGTATCTCAGTTGTTTAGGTTGTAACAAAAACTGATGGGGGGTAGTCGTTTATTTATCGGAAATAAGACTGCTTTAGAAATCAAATATATATATATTTCAAATATATATCAAATATATATATATATATTTCAAATACATGTATATGTTCCAAGTATATATATATATATATTTATATTTATATATATATGGTTTCAAATACACATATATCAGCATATATGTGGGCAGCCAAGAAAAACAGAATTTTCTTAATTTCTTTACTAAAACTGTAATTTATTTGAAATTCAAATTCAATTTCACAAGTTCTGATTACCTGTCTGCTTTAAAACCCATTTCCCCTGGGAAACAGATGTTTAACTTGTGATGACATCCAATATGCTTCCTACTGTTGAAAAAGTTATGGGCATTTTAGACATAGACTATGTGATGAATAGATGCAAAGGAACTGATTGATGAATAGAGGGTCTAGACAAGACACAGAGGAGATGGGCATTGTTGGGGAGATGGAAACTAATTACTACAAGTCTAACCCGTGTTGTTGCTAGTGGACAAAATCCAAAGCATTCCATGTTTAAACACTTGTATTCAGAGGAAATTTAGCTTGATGTCATCATATTGTATTGACACCTGGAACCAGTATAATGTGGGTTTGGTAAGAGCATAGCTGCAAGTCAAAGTGAGTTTTACATTTGACTGTGTTTAGCTTTACCACTACCTAATAGAAATGATGAATGTCCTAAAGGCTGCAGTCAGCTCAGGGAAATATTCCCAGAAAAGGAAATAGAAAGAGTAAAAATATCCTACTCTATCATGGGGCAGAAAGAAATATGATTTTTTTAAAAATAAAATATAGATACTATCAGTTTTGTTAGTCCTACTGTATTTATGTTCTCCTTTTTTAAAGTCTTACATTTACTATGTCTTAAGAATACATAATAATCTTGGCTGGCTGGTTATCATAGTTGGTTAGAGCATGGTGTTATAACACCATGGTCAAGGGTTTGGATCCCTGTACCAGCCAGAAACCCAAAAACATTTTTTCATAGAATATTTTAATACTAAGAAGTTATTTGCATTTAAACCCAATGTATTTTTAATAAATGTGCTTCCTACTTAAATCAGCAAGGGTCAGTTTCTGTCACTTAAAACCATGAACTGTGGCTGATAGAGTCTCCTTCTTTGTGTCGAGGCTGTGATTGACCAGAAAGAAACTCAGTTTTCTCATCATAACGTGGGATGTAATAATAGCACACACTTCATAGCATGATTGGGAAGATAAAATAAGATTATATATGGAAAGCTTGGAATACAAAGAATTTATTTTTAACAATGTCTGGCACATAATAGATGCCTACATCTTGGCCCTTGGAAGTGGTTGTATGGGAAAAAGAAAGCGAGATATCATAGGCAGTGGTGGGATTCTAAAGAGTCAACGAAGCAATGGAGCCAAGGAGTCGCCCACCCCAGGCTGTGGGAGCAACCACTGATGTCCCCATAGGAAGTGGATGAGGGGATGGGATATAGGGTTTCAGGCAGGGGTATAAAGAGTTCCCCAAAGCAAGAGCTGGAAGGCACATCTTGAAAATCTAGTGACAAAACTTAGCAGACAAGAAGAAACAGAAACACACTGGCAGAAAGCAAAACCCGTATTGTGGGCAAATCCCAGAAACCCTGCTAACTACAACCTACCCTTGTGCACCAACTCAACATGGAACGGACACAGATTGCCTGCTCTTGAAAGGCAGGCCCAAGATGAACTGAAAAAATCCATGATCAAGAGTAGAAGCTGCTGGAAATTATGTTTAATCACCAAAAATATTTCTCTTTCCCATTTCACAGCCTTTATTTCTATAGCAGCAGTGGTTCTCAACCTTGATTGCACACTGGAATCACCTAGAGAGCTTACAGAAAAGATTAATGCTTGGATCCCAACTCCAGAGACTCTGAT
The DNA here is from genome assembly GCF_000696425.1 of Galeopterus variegatus. Classification (NCBI taxonomy): domain Eukaryota; kingdom Metazoa; phylum Chordata; class Mammalia; order Dermoptera; family Cynocephalidae; genus Galeopterus; species Galeopterus variegatus. The sequence goes on along the minus strand of NW_007727076.1, from coordinate 341,141 downwards.
TTAATTGGTCAGGGGCAGCCTAGGCACAGGGACTTTAATAGGCTTCTCGAGTTGATACAGGAAGTGCTGTTTTCCTGGACTTGGGTTTCAGGACATGCTTCTGGTCCAGAGACTCTGATTTAATTGGTCAGGGGCAGCCTAGGCACAGGGACTTTAATAGGCTTCTCCAGTTGATACAGGAAGTGCTGTTTTCCTGGACTTGGGTTTCAGGACATGCTTCTGGTTTTCTAGCCACTGTCTGAGGTCTCACTCAGGCCCCCTCCTCTGGGCTCTCCCCTGGGGGAAAGTGACTTGCCAGTCAGACCTATTTTTAGCACCAACACAGGGAAAATGAGACCACAGGAGGCTGGCTTATGCAATCCAGTAGCTGGGCATGCTCAATAGAGAGCACAGAACATTCTGGTGCATACAACTGGGAACCACCACCTTAATTGAATATTCGCTAGATAGAAAAACCATAAAAGCCGAATCCCAGCTGAAGGCAGTCTTGTTGCTCACTTTCCTGGAGGCCACCTGCACTTCGCTGGCTGAGGTGTGTATATTTTACTTTGTATCTAGCTTACTTTCAGCAAGCAGCTGCTCATTCTCTTGAGCCAGCCTGCACTTTGTACTGAACTCAAGGATGTTTCTCTCGCTTTTGTGTTAGACTTGATGTCTGTACTGAACTTATTTTTGTGTTAGACTTGGTGTGGGCCCTGCTCAGTGTCTGGAGCATGCCACACTCTCTCTATGGAACCTGTATTTCTTATCTATTATATTAAACCAGTTCTCACTGTCTACTATGACTCTGCCCTTGAGTTCTTTCCTGTGGCAGAGTCAAGAGACTGGTAAGAGGACGGGGTGGGCTGAGGGCGACTATCAGGCCCCCCCGGACTCTACCTCTGACATCACAATGACTCTAATGTCCAGCCAAGGTTGAGAACCAACTATCAAAGTCGTGACTCTCCCATGCTCAGTTTCTATAAAGCAAAAAACAAATGAACAACAAATCTTATTTCAAAGAATCCACTATCAAAAATGTTTAAGTAGATGGTCAAAAGCAATTTTTACATTGAGGCTTTTAAGAGAATATGTTAGGAAGGTTTCCTTGGAGAGAGTTGTTCTATGACTCCTACCTCCAGAATGAAGGGATAACGGGTGCCTTCTGCTCCTCCTCAGTTAAGAGAGAGGGTCTTCAGCAAGTCTACTTAGAGAATTTTATGTTCGTCCTAGGTAGCCAGGGAGACATAGTAGCCTGGTATCTGGATTTTTTTTTTTTCTTTAGTTAAAGATCTCATTGGCTTTTTTGCAACTCTAGAATCAGGCAACACGTCATACCATCAATCAGAATAAGTGTTCCCCTAATAGAAAATTTTAAAGGCAGAAGTAGACTCACTACTTCAATGTGGGGATGCAAGGACAAGTTAGCTGCTTTGGGATGGGCCTGCACTTCCAGTTTGTCAGGGCAAAGGAGGCCTAAACAGACTGCTCAGAAGAAACAAACTTGCATGGCCCTGGAGTCTCATTCCCTGTTCTTTTAGTAAAGAGCTGGCTCACAAGGTCTGATTTCACTCAAAGGGAAAGCAGCTAGTCCACGACAACTTACCTTAGAAGGCTTCCTCTTTCTAGTAAGGTCTCTTTCCCAAGTAGGAATTTTCCATCGTTACACAGGCGCACAGGTGATTCCTGTCCTTCTTCCTGTGAACGTGGAATGCACATGGGAGTGAGGCTCCTCTCTAGGGAAAACGGCCATGCTGCTTCCAGTGCACACATGCTGGGTCGAAGCACCATTCCCAGTGGAATAATGGGAGCATGAAGTATTTTCTATACTCTGCTACATCTCTGCTTATACATTTCTCCCAATAAGCCTTATTTTATATTTGTACCAAGTGGCATTGATGGAGTGCATGAATCCATGCCCCCTTTGCAAAACGATCACTAAGGAGAAAGCGCTAATCTGGAGCCTTTTAAATCCCACCCAGGAAGGACTGCCTGGGGGAGCCACAGGATCCTAACAGAAAAAGTCTTTGGGGAGTAGGGTCAGCCAAAAGACTAGGGGCTGAAGGGGAGCAGAAAGTCAGAGGAAACTCGAGGGCTCCTATCATGGAAAGTTGAATGTCCCCAATGGAATCCTCTGAATAACCCACATACAAAGTATCAGCTTTAGACACTTACTAGGCCCATAAAACACTGTTTTACAATACCAGTCAGAGTGTCCCTGACTGTTTACCCCCTGTCCCTCTCCTTCCTTAGAGGAAACCACACTTAGCAAGATAGAAAAAGGAGAAAGTGAGCACAGAGAAAAGAAAGATGGTCCTTTCCCTGGTAGAAGATCCCATCAAGGGAAGGAGAGAGATTTTAGCTTAATTCAAATTTGAATATTTGATAGTTAATATACTGTTAGTTACTGAACCAAGACTGTGTTTTTAATCAAGGTGACCAAGATATTTTTAGTTTCTGAAAGTAAGAGAAATGTCATGGGAATGCCGAAATTTTCAAGCAGGAGAAGGAAAGTACTTTCCCACTGAATAAATTTAAGGGGAGTGAAAGTCAAAAGATGGATGGAAGGAAAGAAGGAATTTTATTGTTCCGTTCCTTGAATCAAGTCCAGCTAGATCAAGATACTGGGCATACTATTTATACCCATAAGATTGGAAAAACTTAGAATATCAGATAACACTAAATATTAGTGAGAATGCAGGAAAATGGAACCCTCATACTTTGTTGGGGAAGTCATTCAGTCATGTTCATTCTGGAGAGTAATCTGAGAATACTCATTTGGATACGTGTACTATATACCCTACGACCAAACAATCTCATATTGAATACACCCAGAGGAACATATGCACAGGTCCCAAAGGGGATATGGGCAAAGATATTCATTGCAGCATTGTTTGGGATGACCAGCAATTGTAGGAAATGGATAAGTGAGAGAGTCTAGTTTCCAGCTTCTGTATGGAGTAGAGTGAAAGGGCTATTGAATCAGGCAATCTACAGTATCCCAGATCATTTAAGTGTGGCTTAAACCGGAATTCTTAAGATCACACAGGAATACCTAATGAACCTTAGAGAACACCTGACTTCTGGAGTCTGTGTCAGATATAACTAGACACTAGCAAGGTTCCCTTGTATTTCTCCAAACAGCAAGCCTCTATGACTTTTAAAATTCTGGATATCAACAATGTTTTCATTGATTTGGTTCTTTTCATATAGGTTCTGCATTCTGTGCTTATTTTTTATAGTTGCGCTGTCTATATTTTAAGGGCATATCACTACTGTATATTATACCATCTCCCTTACTAGCGAAATGTTCTAGAGGTAATGTACACTTAAAACTGACCACAAGACTTATGTCAATATGCCGCTCTTCTGTTTGTTCATTTGAAGCGCATTATGTCTTAGATTTCTCAGGAAATCTAAAATAACCACTGGAATAATACTTTCCAAGTGTTGCATGTTCATCAAAATTTGCAAAGGTCTTCATTCTTTGTTTTTTTTCATTGACGTGAAATTCACATAAAAATTAACCATCTTAAAGTGAACAAATCAGTAGCATTTAGTACAGTGTTGTTCAACAACCACATCTAATTTCAAAATATTTTTATTACCCCGAAAGGAAATTACCCTGTCTCCATTAAGCAGTTACTCCCGATTCCTACCCCCTCCCTGACCCCATCTAGCTCCTGGTAACTGCCAATCAGCTTCCTTTTTCTATAGATTTACCTATTCTGGTTATTTTATGTAAATGGAACTACACGGCACATGATCTTTTGTGTCCAGCTTCTTTTAGCACGATTTTTTTTGGGCTCATCCCCATTGTAACATGTATCAGTACTTCATTCCTTTTTATGGGTGAACAGTATTCTGTTTACAGATAAATCACATTTTATTTACCCATCCGTTGATGGATCTGTTGCTCATTTCCAAAGTGAAATGACATTTTCTGTAATCACTGGAGGGAGGGATGAGCTAGGACATATTTTCAAGATTCTCAGCTCTAGATTTCCCTCTTCTGATGTTGGCATGAAGTGATCTCAGATATGTCCTCTCACTTTCTGAGTTCTACCTCCTCTGCTCCCCTCTCCAACTTTTAACTGGACCTCTTTACATTTGCCCTGTATTAGTTTCCCATCATTGCTGTAACAAATTAACACAAAGTTAGTGGCTTAAAACAATAGAAACTTACTCTTACAGTTTGGAGGCCAGAGGTCAAAATAAATCTTATGGAGCTAAAAATCAAGGTGTCTGCAGGGCCACCCTCCTGCTGGAGGCTCTAGAGATGAGTCTGTTTCCATGCCCGTTCCATCAAGTGTACTGAAATGCTGACTGCTGCACCGTTGGTGATAATGAAAACTGTCAAAACATCTGAGGGTATAATCCACCGATGGATACTTTCTCCTCTCTCCAGGAGGTTTGAGACCTTTTGTTTTCTTGCAAGGTTAAAAAATCTGGTCTGGCCAATTAGCTCAGTTGGTTAGGGCACAGTGTGGATAACACCAAGGTCAAGGGTTCGTAACGCCATAAAGCCACCAAAAAGAAAAAGAAAATCTACAACAGTAGCAGTCATAATTCCCAAGTCTTATTTGAGGTGCGTTCCTTTCTCACCAAGTAATTTCAAAACTTCTTAATATCCATTTCTCTTGGGGGTTCCAGTACTCAATTTAGCGTCAGAGAGTCCAGTCTGTCTAAGTAGTGGGCCTTTTCAGGCTGAAGCCACAACATCAATTTCTTCTGTATAAGGCTATAAGAACAAGAAATCGCTTAAGATTTCTCTTATGCTCCTCCTTAGGATGACCACATAATCTATCTCCAAACCAAGACTGGTTTAGGAATGGAAGTCACTCTATTAATAATTATCATACGACAGTAGGTGAAAATCAGGACTATCCGAGGCAAACTGGTATGACTATCAACTTATATGTAATTAACCAATCCAGAACCAACCAGTCTACGTAGCGGTGGACAACTCTTGAGCCCTTGACAAGCGACATGAATTCAGTGTTAGATCCTTTACAGTTCCCTACCTGGTTCTGAAAGCGTAATGAAATAAGGGATATCTTATTTACTGAGGACCACAAAGAGAAAGAAAAACAACTGACTTGTGATTTAAAAGCAACAAATATTGTTCTCCCCTCAAGGAATAGTTTTTCAGAAAATGTAATCTCCCAAATCTCAGAAATAAAAATCAGAATGTACCAATAACCAATCTACCAATATCAGTTTTAATAAAGACAGTGACAGTAAAAAAAAAAAAAAAAAAAAACCAAAAAACAAAACCCCCAAAAAAATTTTTAAAAAAAAAAGGAAAAAAAAAAAAAAAAAAAAAAAAAAAAAAAAGGCGATCCCCGATCCCTGACATAAAAGCCCAGGCACAGATTTTTGTAAACTATGTAACCAAAAATAAGAGGTTCTGCTTTATTTAAATATTTGTATTTGATTGATTTAAAATTAATATTTTAACTTTGATACTTGATATTGATTAGTTTAAACTTTATATTTTGCCCTTTAATTTTTTAACATGAGGAATAATTTACATTGAGTTAAATACACAGATCTTAAACTCACAATTCAATGCATTTTGACAAATACATACACAAAATAATCCCACATTCATCCCACACCCATAATTGATATGGTAATAGTTTGGGTACATTTTTGAAAATCCTGTCTGCTCATCTTTAGCTCTTAATTGGAGTATTTGGCTTTTATATTTAACGTAATAATTAATGTGGTTGGGTTTAAGTTTACCATTGCTACTCATTTTCTATTCATCCCATGTGTTCTTTGTTCTGTTTCTTTCTTCCTGTCTTCTTTTGGCTTAATCACTTTCTTTGTTGTTTTTTGTTTATCATTACCATGATAATGCTATATATATCCATATATATCTATATATATTCATTATCATAATATAGGATATATATATGAAGTGGAGGTGATAAACTAGAATATGATAATTACATATAATCATATATATCTATGTTCATTATCACAATACATATATTTGAGCTATTTTATAATTATTAATCATACACATGATACATACATTATAAATATATGTACATTATACATATGTGTATTAAAAAACCCAATATATTGATGCATTATGTTTGCTTTAAAAATCAATAATTTTTCCTAGAAATTAAATAGTGTGATTCAATTAAACATATAATTAAAAGGTCTTTAGAGTGTTTATACACTTACTCTTTCTGATAATACTCCTTCCTTTTTGCAGGTTCAGTTTTCATCTGACATCACTGCCCTTCAAACCTAAGGAACTCCCCCAGCATGTCTTATATACTGGTCTGGTAGAAACTCCTTTTGTTTTTGTTTGTAAAGGTCCTATTTTACCTTAATTTTTGAAGGATATTTTCACTGGATATAGAATTCTCGGCTCACAGTTTTTCTTTCAGCATTTTAAAGATGATGTTCCATTGTCTTCTCACTTCCATTGCTTCTGATGAGAAGTCCGCTGAAGTTTTTGTCATTATCCCCCCATCTGAAAGCCTGGATCTGTGAGTTGCTTCCCTGCTTTCCATCAGTATGGGGAAATTATTGTCTATTATCTCCAAGTATTTCTTCTTCCCCATTCTCCTCTTCTTCTTGGATTCCAATTACACACACACATGATAATTTTATTATGACCCACAGGTCTGAGGCTTTGTTCAATTTTTTATTTTTCTCTTTCTGTTTCAGTTTGGATACCTTGTATATTCAAGTTCATTGGTCATTTATTCTACTCTATCAAGTCTGCTACTAAACCCAACTAATGAAATCTTTGTCCCTAACACTGTATTTTTCAGTCCTAGCCTTTCCATTTGCATACTTTCTGTAGTTTTCATTTCTGGGATGAAAAACCCCACTGCGTGTTGCCCACCTTTCCCCTCCAATCTTTTAACATATATGCTGTTGTTATTTTAAAGTCCTAGTCTGCTAATTACAACATCTTTTCCCTCTGAGTCTGCTTCTTTATGTGTCTCACAGTTACAGCAGCCCTAGCAAACTAATATACTGCCTGCTTCTCAATTGACTCAGAACTCTGGAGAGTGAGGATGTGTGCTATTTACTAGGTGCACTAAAATTCCCCAACTACATGGCAAGTAGTAGTGTTCAATAATTGTGTGTAGAATCAGAGCTTTAACATCTTCTTGATAGGACAAATCTAAAAGTACAAATTGCTTTTGGTATTTGTTCTGAATTTGTATGCTCAACACTACAATATCTTTACAGAAGTTTAGACTTTGGCACTAACTATCTGTATCTACTTCTGTGGTTGACTGCATTGGCCTTGGGAGAGCAGTTTATGCCACATTGATAAGGGTAAACACAGGTCATAAATCACCACACAGGAAGAGGGATGGCTGTACTGAGCATAGATCCAAACTCAGATGACCTTCATGTCTTCACACACAAGGCAGCCTTAAAAAAGGGGTTAAAACCACAGCTGAAATCATTACTGACTTGGTTTGAATCCTATCTCCAGAACTGAGTGACCTGGCAACTACCTAATGTTTTGGTGTCTTAACTTTTTTTATTGAAAAGTGAGACAATGCTAAGGCTTCAGTAAGTACTAAATGAGATAAAACATGTAAAGCCCTTAGGACATCAAATGGCACATGGTAAGTCATAAATGTGAGCAGTTGAATTTTTGAGGGAGGGGTTCAATAAGTAGTGCCTCTCTTTCCTTCCTGTATTCTGAATCATTTCAGAAATAAAATGGTAGAGCAGAGGAAACATCAAAATAACACCTATGTTATTTGTAAAGCTACTTCAGAGAATTTAACTTATTGTAGAACAACAGGGTCTTGAACTCATTCCAATGGTCCTCACAGTGTGTTCCAGGATTACTGGTCTCACCTGGGAACTAGTTAGAAATGCACATTCACAGGCCCCACCTCAGATCTACTGAAAGACACTCCTGGGGATGAGGCTCAGCAATCTGTGTTTTCACAAGATCTGTGAGTTTGACAACCACCGCCTTCTCCACCCCACTCTACAGCTTGGGAAAACCCACGGTAGAGAAAGACTGTCAGATCAGAAGCCCTTTCTCACCATCTAGATGGAGGAGAGTGAAGAGGAAAAAGTAACATTTAACGTGATCATGGTCAAGAATGTTAAATACATGTCACAGAAGAATAGGCAGTAATGAGTAGAAATAGCCCTTTGAGGAATTTCAGTACAAAGGGAACAAAGAGATGGAGAGGTTCACTGAGGGGCACGTGGAGTCAATATGAGCATTATAAATGGGATTGGCTTCATGGATTCATGATCTATCAACTTAAAGATGACTCCTAAGGAAATAATTCCCACAATTTAGAATTTTGACAATAGCATCATCAAAACAAGGATGTAATTGAGTTCAGGAGTGAAAATCATTCAATTACACTAAAGTTTGCTGAAGACCAGATGCGTTATGTATATTTAAGATTCACAGATTTATAAATTAGGTGTCATTATTTCCATTTTACAGAGATTAAGGAGTAGGCCCCAAACTGAGAGTAGAAATTTTAAACCAGGCATTCCAAGTTTTCATGTAGTTACTTATACACATACCAACCCTCCTCTTATAAAATAAAGAGAATTTAAAAGACTCTTTAATCAAGGTCTAATGCCCAAGAATCTGTATGCACTTCAGCAGAAGAAATATAAATACTGACACCATTTTCACTCACTGGGGAGATGAATCAAGAAGCATGTTATTATTACAGAATCACAAGACCTCAGATTCAAATGTCACATTAAGTGACATTAGCATGACTGTCCACACCTTATTTCTGTCACTTTTCCTTGAATAAATCCAGAAGGAATCAAATAACTTATTGGATTGGTAAAGGGTATTATTTCAAATACACAGAGAAAAGGAGCTGCTTTATTCCTATTGGAGTTTGGAGTCCCAGATAGGCCCTGTTTGGTTAATGAGAAATCTGTGTATTGTGCATAGGAGAAATGTACAGAAGCAGCTTTGTCCATGATAAAATCCCTCCCGGGGTGATGAATCCTTTGGAGCCTGGCTGTTCTTATCACTATTCCTAGAGGGCAATACTGGGAAGGTCGTGCAGGGAGAGAACTTGGTTTCCTAGCTGTGAGCCACCTTGGGAGCACCCAGTCAGCCCCAGCTTGTCTCTCGCACACTGTCAGGTCCTCCAAGAGCAGACAGGTGCAAGACAGAAAGCCATCAGGCGCTGGGGACTAACGTAGCATGTGACTACCAGGCTCCAGGTACCATGGGAAACTCCCTCCATTCCTTGTCTGATTCCACCTTTGCCCTGGCGGGAGAGCACTGATCAGGACAGCAGGAGTGTTCTAGGGCTCTATCAGGTCCCTCACTGACCCACTCTTCCCCAAGGTTATCCTCCAGGATAGGGTTGAAGAACGTCCCAGGGTGGCAACGGCAGAGGCAGCTACAGAGCCCCAGCAGTGACAGGGTTCTGGACCTTTGTCAGCAAAGTCTTCTCTGAATTGTAGCCACCACTTTGGAAGCAGGAGCAGTCACCATATACAACACTGCCTGGAGTCAGCGTGGAGCTGCCAATGAAAGAGCCTGCAAAAGGAAGCAAGCAGAGCTATCAGGGAGTGGAGTGGAGTGCTCGGTGACTAGAGCGGTGGAGAAGACCTGGCCCAGCGCTGCGGATCCTGAACCAGAGACTTCCATCCTGGCATGAAGGCAGGAGAGCACCAGCATTATTAAGTTTGCAATAGTTCTTTTAAATTATTTTTGAAAATACTTTTTTAACCTTTAAGAATCAGAACACCTGGATTTGGAGCACTTTCTGGATCAGCCAATTTTTAGGTGTTGGAAACTGGTACTAAGCCTAAGTGGAGGCTTAATTGTGGAAAGTGTGTCTTTTACAACAGCTCCAATGTTGAAAAAAATATTTTTAGAAATAAATTTTGGTTCACAGGAACACACACTGATAAGCTGAGGGGTCCTGGTGTCTGATGTGGCCACGGTTTTCAGGAGAAAAGGCAAGTGCTTGCCATTCTTTGAAACAAGATCTGTTGAAACATGCTGTTGTGTATGCATATGAACCCACTTTTATGCTTGTATTTTTTTGTTTACTATATGATACTATGTATATACTATATATATTGGCTACTGGCCGGTATGAGGATCCACACCCATGACCTTGGTATTACAAGGCTGTGCTCTAACCAACTGAGCTGACTGGGCAGCCCCCTACATTTTGAATTTGCATAATTTTGATTTGATTCTTCATCATTTTTCATTTTATGGAACAGCTTGCATTGATCGTGAAGGATAAATAAAAGAAATAAATGTGTGGGGGTAAAAAAAACCACCCTTGATGGGAGGTGAGCCAGTTTAGTGAAAACTGTGATAGGGAAGGGCTAACATGAGACCCCAGCATTTCACTTTGCACATGCTGCTAAGCCTCCTTTTGAAGAATCGTATTCAAAGATTTACTACTACTTAGTAGTTTGTGTAGGCAGAGGTCCATTTCCTCCTCAGCCACTTCCTGGGGCCTCCAAAAAGATATCTCAGCTGCAAGACACCGGGAAAGGAGAGAAAAAGAAACCGCCAAATTATGGCTCTCCCTCTGTCCCCAGCCCTGCTCCTTTACTACCTTTGAAGGGTTGGATGGGTGGGTGTGCCTGATAGGAACAAACCTGAGAGAGCAGATTTTCAGGTTGAGCATGTTTTGAAGCTGGAGAGAATTAACTCCACTCCCAGCTCGAAATGGCCTGATGTCCCACCCAGCTTGGGTCTTCTTGCAGCTGGCAGGAGTAATGCAGAAACCCCAGAACACTCTGTTCTTGCCTGTGTTACAAGGGTAGACCAAGTTCTTGTGGGGGTGCCCTTAGCTCAGCCCCTCACCCAAGGCTGGTCAGGTGGGTCCGAGTGTGGAATAGGGATAGCCTCAGTGAAGGTGGTGTTAAGGGCACTGGTTTTGAGCTGGCACTGATTTCCTATTTGTTAAATGAAGAAATGGTTTCATTCCCCAGCCCCACCTCCCACCCTCCCCTCCACAAACAAACTTGCAAGGAAGAGGCACTTTGGCTTGGATCCTGGCAGTACCAATCTTATAGCACAAAAGGTGGCACAAAGGAACATGCCAAATGAAATGCAAGTGAAGAAGTATGAAGTGGACAAAAGGACAGAGTTTGTAGCATTCTGAAGTTCAAGCGCAACACCTGCAAAAAGAGTTTGTGCATGAGCGTGCCTGAAATATTCAAAATGGCCAAGGCAGAGAGTTCTCCTGTCGATCGGGGGATGGTGGAGAATAGAATTTTAGCCTGTAGATATACAGGATTCCTCTCTTTAATGACTTACAATTAAAATGTTCATATGATACCTTGAAAACAATTAAAGAAAATGCAAAGAGTTGTTAGAATACCATGAGAGAAATTTGTGGTGGTAACCACGCAAATCATTTTCGTTCACCTTTTCTATGATCTTGATGGACCATGTCAGTTAAAGTATGTTTAAAGTAATTTACAATAAGCAGTGAAGTTTTTGAAGGTCTTTCTTCAAAGTCAAAGATCTTTGCCCTCTGTATTCAAAAAACAGAATGGCATTAATTAACCAACTTACCAAAATTAACCTTACCTATAATGAGACAAACCAATATCATGTGCTTCCTGATATGATGCACAAGAAGAATATTATTTCTACAGTTTTCTTGCCAGAAATGCATAATTTGACTTTAATTACAAGAAAGAATCAGATACACCCAAACTAATGGACATTTTGCTAGAAAAACTGTCCTGCACTCTTCAACTATCAAAATCATGAAACACAAGAAGAGACATGAATTATTCCAGATTAAAGGGGATATGGCAACTAAATGTGAGATGTGATTCGAGACCGAGTCCTCAACTGGGAGAGAACAGATAAAAAGGAAATCATTAGGACAATTATCAAAAATTGAATATGGACTTTGAATTAAACAGTATTATTGTATCAATGTTAATATTCCTGATTTTAATTATTGAATTATGATTACATAAGAGAATGTCCTTGTTCATAAGAAATAGCACTAAAATATTGAGGAATAAAGAATCGAGATGTCTGCATGTGCATCTGTTTACTGCTTACCTTTTATAGAAGTTGGGTAAGAAGTAAGACACACACAATAATAAAAAAAAATAAAAATAAAAAATAAGACACACAAAAAAACAATCTACAAAACTACCTGAACAATATTTTTGGGAAGGAAAAACTTTTCTTCTACCTTCCTAGATTAAGTATCTGGGGACCTGTTAATTTAACTGGCAAAAGACAGATTAACAGGAGAGAAAAAGGCTTATTCGTGTGCATAAGGGAGCTAACAAAAAATTAGCTAGCTCACTAAATGGTTAAAGTTATACACCAAACTTAGTAAGCAAAAGGAGAGGGGAGAAAAGGCTTCTATGGAAGAACAAACAGGTTTCTTCAGGAAAGACAAGGAAGCTTTTGGTGATAAAGTTTGTGATGTTTGTTTATGCAGGTGCAAGTGGCCTTTCATCTTCTTCATGGCCTCGAAACTCCCCCAGAGAGATGATTTATGATAGCCTCTGTAGAGCTAGGGCTGGGTCTGGAGCTCACAGACCCCTCAAGCCCGTTCACAAACCCTTCACATGCAGGTCTATGAGCTGGGTAACCAGCAAAAAAGTCCTTGGAGCCTTGGTTGAAGTAAGAACAGTCTTTACTCAGCACACACACATCTAATAGCTAAGCAGTACAAAGGAGAAACTCAGAAACTCAACTACTAATGGCAAAGTCCAGAGAAAAACTGAGCAGCTACCAGCAGAGGAAACATGCTCTATTTTTAGATGCAAGCTCTGCCGGCCAGCTCTGCTTCACAAACTGCAGAACACACAACAGCAATAAACTAAAATGACAGATGGGTGCACAGATGCACTAACTCCACCCGCACACTTGTTTACAAGAAATGTGCTGCACAACCCCCAACCAGACCTAAGTCAAGGGAGCTTGACCAAATTCTATTTTCCCCACAGCCTCGTTTCCCAGAAGTGGTGCTTTTGGTCAGATAAGGGAAGCTTGTCTGACAGCTGTTGAATCTTAAACATCTTCAGCTTAAAATGATCTTTATATCAATTCTGGGGTTCCAACTGGGTCTCTGCAACATGCTAAAAAGCCAAAATGGCAAGAAAAAGAGATATACACCAAAAAATAAAAAGATGGAAGAGATGTAAAAAATAAGACATGATAAAAGATAGGCATAATTTTAATGTTAAAATCAGAGATAAGTAAAAGGGAGAATAAAATAAACTGGTATATAATAAAAATAAGGTAAAACAAAAAAACTAGACAATGTAAAAAGCAACAACATTGAAAGTCAATAAAGTACATTAACACAGAAATAATAAAACAGAATAATTAAATCAGTAGGTCTAAATGAGTGTATAAAAAAAAAGATTAGAGGGCAGTACAGTACAGTGTCAAAGGAATGTGATATGGGGCCAGGGACCAACAGGTTTTTCCCTTGGAGCAGTTTTTCATATTCTTTTCGGGGGTAACTGAAGGGGAGAGCCTAGGATTTAGAGCTTTAGGGCATAGAAAAGCAGCCATTCATTCAGACAATTCCTTGAAAAGGTCAAGAAAGCAACAGTTTAATCATAATCTCCATGTTGATACATTATCATGACATCTGAAATTTCTTTCTGGCTTGGTTAATAAATCCCAGCATGTTATACAGAGCAGTAGGCCTGAATCAGGGTTGGTTTGGGCCTATTATTCTGTAGGTATGTAAATGCACAGGTCTGAAGTCAGAAACTTCCTGGGTTCAAATCCCAATCCTGCAATTAACTTGGTCTGTAGGTGTTTCTACTTCTAAGAAGTGGAGTTGGTAACAGTACCCACCACATAGGACAGTTCTGAAAATTAAATGAGGTAATTAAAGTATATGAAGTGCTTGGAACATAGCTAGTGCTGTTATTATCTTGGTTCTTTCAGATTGCTACAACACAATGCCGCAGACCAGGGGCTTATAAACAACAGAAATGTATTTCTCACAGTTCTGGAGTCTGGGAAGTCCAAAATCAAGATCTACAACTAGCAGATTCTGTTTCTAGTGCCCGCTCCCTGCTCCCTAGAACGCTGAGTCCTCACGTGTGGCAGAAGTGGCGAGGGAGCTCTCTGGGTCTCTTTTTAGAAGGACATTAATCTCACTCCTGAGGGCTCCACCCTCATGTCCTAATTACCTTCCAAAGGCCCCACCACCTAATACCATCATTAAACCTGGGACTAGATTTAAACATATGAATTTGGGAGAGACATAAATATTCCATCTATAGCATATATGTGTTTAAAGAAAACAAAGGATAGCAAGGGAATTAACAACACCTGAAGGAATCGTATTTCTCATTACCCATATAAAATTGTGAAACAGAGGCATTTGCATTCAAAACAGCAATATGACATTATTCTTAAGTCAATGCACAACTTTCTATCCCTTATGGGTCTGAATGGGGGGCCAGCACCTAACAGCAGTGGGAAACAGTGAGAGGAAGGAAGTGAGGTGGAGAGGGCGGCTGTGTTGGGATGTATCAGTGTGTAGTACAGCGTGATGAATGGCGACTTCAGCACACCAGCTTCTCTAATTTCTAATTTGCTGGGGTTGGGGAAGAGGTAACAGTGGAAGAATTCAAATATAAATCATTTGCAGACCTGTAACATGACTCCTTTCACTTGCACCTTTATTTCCTTTATTAGTTATATGGCATATATACTAGTTATTTTCTAATTGTTAACAGAGAACCAAGGCTGCAGATCCAAGTGGGAACCTGGTCAAGGTGTGGGGTTCCTTGTAAGTAGCAGAGGTTTTCAGGAATGGAAGAAGTTCTTTTAAAGCAAAACAAGTTCGAATGGAAACAAAACTTTCACAGAAAGTGAAATAAATAATTAATTGAAACTTTATCTTGAAACATAAAACTAAAGTGTATAAAAAATTTATCTTATGTTGACTATAACTGAGGTTTTAACTTCCGCTAAGCGTCGAATCACAGAAAGAATAAAGAATACATCAAGTACTGAATTCCGCAAGATAATGGAGGATGTCATCCTTTATAACCGACTTTCACAGCACAAGTATTTTTTGCAGAAATACTTAAAGATGCCATCAGATCTCTTAAGAAGCCTTTCTGAATCCTTTGATGGTTCACTCAAGCTCCTGTCATGTCTTCATTATATTTTTTCCCTAATTTGTTAACTGTCCTAGATATTCAGATCATGTGGCATCTCCTCTCTTTTTCTTAAATGACTTTTGCTTCCCTTCACAACCTTGTTTCTGCAGGAGTTAAATAACAAGTATTCAGAAGATAAAATCCTCTCAGAATAATTTTTGGTCTCATCTTCTGAGAAAGTGTGAAGAACACTGTGTTTAATATCAGCCATTTCATGTTTTTTGAACCATTATAAACATTTATAAAAGCATACTATTCCTAAAATTGCTTAAAAGTTCTGTTTTAAAATAATATTAGGGAAAGGTTTTGGAGCAGGAATGTGTCTTGGTCAGTATATTTTTATAAAAGTTTACCAACTGCACTTGTGTTTTTGACATCATTGATAATGTGATAGTTACAGTGGAAACAAATGGAAATGTTTAACAAATGGAAATGTGTCTGAGACCAGCTACTGTCCATTTTTTGTCATTAAATGATCTATATCCCAACTTAAAATTAAACAAGAAATCAGCCCAAAACACTTGCATCTGCACAAAGATCATATATAACGAGGTTACAGTAATTAAAATTGATTAGTAAAATCAGAAATAGAAGTCAGTAATTACTACTTCTTTAAATCCTCAGGGACCCCCAATCCAGACATCCTGAAGCAGCTGCTAAACCTGTTCATATTTTGCATGCATTTGACAAACGAACATCTACAATCATAAGTATTTTATTATAAATGTGACTTTTTTTCCAATTAAATAAGTGCTTGAGTGCCAACCAGCAACGTTCAAGTGCTGTGGAGTTCTCTCCACACATTATTCCTCCTGGAGTAAATACAGATTTCTGTGCTCACAGCTGCCTCCCTCACATTGTTTTGGCCTCCTCCTTAAAGACCTTCTCTGGGCAGCTCACAATGCACTCCTGCATTCCTATCCTATTATCCTGTCCTGTTGCCTTATGACTATTGAAAATTATCTTGTTCATTCATTTGGTTATTTCCCGCCTCCCTGCAAGACTGTAATCTCTACAGGGACAAAGACTGTGCCCATCTTGTTCACTGCTATTTCTCGTGTCTAGGGAGTGCACCTGGCACATAGCAAATTTGTTGAAGAAATTAATGAACTATCAAATTTTAAAGGGACAGTCTGAGTGAGTCTCAACGTTTCATTGAAATAATTGCATTAATACATTAATTCGCAAAAGGTTAACTTGCAATTATCTACAGAATGCAATGCAAACATCACCTACATGGTCTTTTCCAACCCCAAGATTCTATTATTCAAGTATCTTTTGTCAGCTCCTGAAATAGCTTTCCTGCACTGAATTGGTAAATTTGGAACAAGTGCCAACATTTGTATGCAAATCCAGCATTCTCCTTATCTATTTCTTAGAAATTTATATGCTATCCAAAGGTAGGGAGACTAGACAGAAAATATGTGGCTTGAATGAACCTTGCTTCAACTGGAGGCAATTTTTATTCTGAAAGCCAACCGAAGGTGCACACTCATCTTACTCTAAAAATGAAATCCCCTCTTATCTTTGCGAGAGCAACCCATATAACTAAGACAAACGTACGTGTCTAAGGACACAGAAATCATTCCGTGGTAAAAATCAATGTTTTATTTTCAGTAATTACTAGTTTCTCATTTTAGCATACACTGTAAATTTTAATATATATGATACATTGGGTTGTCAAAAATATTTGCCTGTTTTTAAAAATACCTCAATAACTAAGAAAAAACATTATTGCCCATATTATATAGCTAATTCTTACATATTCCTACTCAAAGGTAGGGGTAGCATAAATTAATGAAAACCATGTCCTGTTTCTTAGTTTATTCATTAGTTTCAGCTTCTCTTCACTAAATCCGCCACTGAAATATAGAATCATGCAGTTAATGTTTTACCATTTGTTGAAATTAGGTGAGGTTGATTCCCACGATTCCAATTCACTAAGAAGGACCTCAGCCTTCTGGTATTACTTTAAGTCGAATGCCCTGAGAGCATCTTCAGCTTGATTCTCTGAGCCCAGTGCCCTCTGAGCCTCAGGTGAACCTTTTCGTGACTTTTCGGAGAGTAGGGGAACTTAGTCTACTTTAACTATGGCTTCTGGTATCTCCGAAGGCTATTTCTACTTTTACCTATTATTCATGCTTTGGGACCTGTTGAGTTTCTCCAGGAGTTCAAACATCCAGTGTATTCCAATGTGGCATCTTCTTAAAAGTAATGTCCAGCAGTTTCAGTGCCTGCAGATGAATGAGAAGCTGGATTATCTATCGTACTTTTTCTAACCTAAGTCTGCAGATTTGCATGTTATTGATAGTTGCCTCTCTGTCCCCCTCAACTAATGGAAATGAACGTTGCCATCACTACTGAGACTGTTAGAGCTAATCTGATAAGTGGACCCGGAGTATCTGAACTTCAGCAAGAACATCTAACAAAGCTTCTCATGCTGACTTCATGGACAAGTTGGAGAAATGTGAGCTGACTACGCAGGCAGATTTATTAATGTTTAAATCCACATACCTTCAGAAAGCTGATTAATGGATTAAAGTCAATTTAGAGAAAGTTCTTCAATGCCTGCTTTGAAGCACAGTCATCAGATATGTATATTCAATATTTTTTATCAATGAATAAGATGAAAACACAGAAAGTATGCTTTCTGTATCATTTCTCAACGACAGGAAACTAAAGAAAGTGCCAATATGATGGATAACTAAAGCACGACCCAGAAATAATCCAATAAACTGGATTAGTGGCCAACTGAATAGCAGGTTGTTTTCATAAATAACATATAAAGTGATAATCACGTAAAAATTATTAAAAAGAACATGGGATATGTAAATGGAAAACACAGGTAGCCGTATTCATATATTTAAAGGAATGTCATACAGAATTAGAGACAGACACATCGTGTCTCCGTAAAGCAGAACTACGATGAAACTTGTTTGGGGCTCAATAATAAAAGGACTTCTTAACATTTGGAGGCAAAAATTTGAATTAGAAAATAATTATCTTAAGATGTAGTGGAAGTGAGATTGCTGTGGTCTATAAATTTAAACTGAAGCTGAATGTCTGTACATAGTTTCATGTAATAGATAACCTGGAGGAGATGAAATCTTCATTTTCTTCCTTGGGGTTTATTTTTTTTTAATGGGTTATGAATATTCATGGTACAAAGCTGACTGTCACCACTTGTGCTCGAGTTGTGATGGCCAGATCAATACTGGCAGCACGCCCGTTACCACAAATTGGGATTATACCCCATGTCCCCCACCCAATTAATCCCAACCTCCTTCCCCGATCCCCATTTCCCCACCACACTTTCTATCCCTAGGCAGGCTCTCCTCCTACACTAGCCTGTCATTCTTTGTGTTTTAATTGGAGTATTTAATTTGCTTTATTTACATTTACCATAATTATTGATATATTTGGTTTTAAATCTACCAAGTTATTATGTGATTTATATTTGTTCTGTCTGTTCTATGCATTTTCTCTCCATTCTTGTATCTTTTGAATTGATTTTTTTTCTATTTCTACTTTTAATCTCTATTTGCTAGGAATTTATACATCTTTCACTCTTCCTTTTGTAGTTGCCGTAGAGATCACAACATGCAGTTTTTGGCTTGTCAAAGTCAATTGTTAACAGGTGCTTTGCCTTTTCCCGTACAATGGGAGGTTTTTAGAGCACTGTATGTAACTTTGTGTAACACTCTCCCAAATTATATGCCATTGTGGTCTTATATTTAATTCTGTAGATACTGTAAGTTGCATAAGACCTTATCGTTTTTGTTTTATATGGTAAATATCCATTTAGATTTACTAGCTGCTGTGGTCTGAATCTGTCCCCCAAAATTTATGTGTTGGAAACTTACCCCCCAATTCAACAGTGTTGCGAGTTGGGGCGTTTGTGGGGGTGTTAGGTCATGAGGGCTCTGCTCACATGAATGAGTTATGTGCTATAAACGGGGCTTGCAGAAGTGCATTCAGTCTCTCTTGCCCTTCTGCCTTCTGCCATGTGAGGATGCGGCAAGGCCACCAGACCAAATGCAGCAGTTTGACCTTGAACTTCCCAGCCTCCAAAACTGTGAGAAAACAAATTTCTGTTATTTGTAAATGACCCAGTCTCAGGGATTCTGTTACAGCAGCACAAATGGACTAAGATACTAACATAATTATTATTTTCATTGTTCCTCATTCCTTTCTGTATCTCTGACCTTCTGCAATGACTCACTTTCTTTTTGCCTGAACAACACCTATTAGTACTTGTAGTATGGGCTTGCTGGTGGTGAATGCTCTTGTCTTGAAAATGTCTTTATTTCAACTTTATTCCTAAAAGATGTTTTTGCTATTTGTAGTTTTTTGCCAATTAACCACGGCAATTATTTTCTTTCAGCAAATTGAAGATGCCATTTAATTGTCTTGTGGCTTCTGTTGATAAGTAAACTACCATTTCACTTGTTCCTTTTAAGATGATCTGCCTTTTTTCCTCTGGCTGCTTTTTCAGTCTCTCTTTTTGTTGGGGTTTCGGCGGTTTTACTCCAATGTGCCGTAGTAGGTTTTCCTTTCCCAATCTGGCTTGGGGCTTGTAGGGCTTCTTGAATTGGTTGGACTGATGTCTGTGCAAAGTTTACTTCTCATGTTACCCCAGATCCATGAACTAGCCTTGTT
The DNA here is from genome assembly GCF_000696425.1 of Galeopterus variegatus. NCBI lineage: Eukaryota > Metazoa > Chordata > Mammalia > Dermoptera > Cynocephalidae > Galeopterus > Galeopterus variegatus. Next base: position 321,362 of record NW_007727076.1, on the reverse strand, counting down.
GTCACAGATTCATGTTAATCCCCCTCCCACCTCTGCCCTCTGTGGTGGCTGCTCCTGTCCCTTGTCATACTTGAGCACAATCTGCCAGTGTCTTATCTCGTGCACTTGCTATGTACTTTCATCCCCTGCCCTGAGGCTTTCCCAGTATGGCTGAAGCATAAGATACCATGGTACACACTCAGTGCTCACATGTGCAGAACCTTGAAGTGCAGGAGTTATCACCCCATGCAGCAAACCCTGTCCAATGGCAGAGGGAAACTGGTGGATAATTTTCTTTCCCTTCCTTCTCAGAACTGGATTGGTGAAGTATCAGTTGCTCATATACTTTCTCGGATGATGCCTCATGAGACTACATAATAAACTTGCCGTAAGTGTATGCCACATTGGTGTAACACAGTCTTTATATCTGTAGTACTTTCATGTCTCTCTCATACCGCCTTCACCTCCATCCTGTTAATACACGTAAGCCTTTGCCACAAGCTCTGTTTTCCAGGGGATCTGGGCTAGGATAATGTCTTTAATCAGTTTGGAAAGTTTGCCGCTATAATCCTTTCAAATACTTATTCTGACTACTTTCTCTTTCCCTGTCTTCTGGAATCCCAATACCTTGCATGTTAGATGTTTTCACGGCATCCTCTGGGATTCTTCTCTTCTCTTCTGTAATATTTATGTTTGTCTCTCCATGCTTCATTCTGCATAATTTTTCTGTCCTATATCATAGTAATCCTCTCTTTGGCTGTGGTAAACCGTTGTTAAACCCATCCACCAAATTCTTAATGTCAGTTATTATACTTTTTTCATTTCTAAAATTTCTGGGTACTTTAAAAAATCTTTTATGTCATTTCTATGGACAGTTTTCTGATGAATTTTCTATCCTAAATGTTGTTTACTTGGATACAGTAAGCATAGTTATTTTAATATCTATATCTGATAGTTCCGATATCCAGAACCCCTGCAGATCTAGCTTTACTGCGTATGGTTTCTACTGGTCTTCATCTTGTCTTGTCTCCTCATGTGACTGGCTATCTATGAGTATGATGTGCTGGGCATTTTATCTGAAACACGTTCACATAATTTGAGCCCGAGAATGTTATCTTTCCCCAGAACAGATTTCCATGTGGTTTGATCAGGCATCTATGAGCACTATCATCCTGGATCAGCTGAATCCAATTTCAGAGACAGATTTTTATGGGCCACCGAGATAACTGGCATCTGGGCTGCAGTCTGAGGAAGAGCTTTCTGTTTTGTTTTGTTTGCTTCACCCTTAATCCTAGAATACTATCCTATTGGTAAAAGTGGAGGGTTTACTAGGACCTTTCCCTTAGTGAGTCCAGGACTCCAACTTTCATCCCCTCTTACATAAAGGCTGTCAAAAGAACCACTTACCCTTTCAGCTAAAATATGTCATAGAGGGAAATAAGCACAACTGCCAGGATTCCTATGTTTGAAATTTTGGCCCAGCAATTCTTCACCAACTTGTTAGCTTTCTGATGACTTCAAGTAGATGTTTTATATATTTTGATCATATATTTTCTGATCATCATCAGTGAGTGTACTGGTCAAGCGGAAGAGAAATTCTAAGTCTTTCCTAAAGATACACTTAGCATCTTCACTTCTGGACTAATATCAATATATTTTATTAGCATTTAGAACTTGGAACAGGTATTTTGGTTGCTAGAAAAAAGATTTTGTACATGTATATATTTTATTTTTACAATTTCATAAATAATAAAATAGTAATAATGTGTTTTATCATGATAACAGGGAACTCAGACTTCTTAATTTGTCAGACCATGAAAATTCTAATTTTAATTTTTAGAACGAACATAAAGTTGGAAACTTTTATGTTGCCAAATACATTAAAAATAATAAAAATTAATGTCAACTATCACTTTTTTTTTTTAAAAGAGAGCTTTAATGCCAAAAAAATCAGTAAGGACATTATTTTATAAAAGGCCATCCTTTAAATTGCATAAATTATTGTTATGTAAGGCTCACTATTTTGTTGTTTTTTTTCTCCTTTCATCGTCGATCAGTGAAAACTTGATGGTCAAGAAGGAGAGGTGTGCAGACTGGCATTTTTGAGCTATCAACTTATATTATTTAGTTTATTCTCCAAAACAGTATGTTAACTTATGAAAAATCTAAATGTTAAATTTATTATTGAATAAAATGCATGTAGGTTCCCATTGAAAGTCTCTCTAAATCACCAAACGTATGATAAATTAAAACAGATTCTCAAATTATATGCCAGCAGAATTAAGCTGGCAATGACCCTTTTCTGTACTGATAAATCTGACAGGTATTTTTATACTTTAGGAATACAGAGACATTCTGAAAAGAAACTGCCACATCGCAGCTCCAAGTCAATATTATGCCCAGAGCTACAATTTATCCAGTAAAAAAAGGCAATCAAAAGTACAGATTATTTTGGAGGTTATTTTCAAAAAACATGACAATAATTTTTAGTGTGTGTTTTTCACGAGGACTCTGGTCAAATAATATTTCCTGGAAAACTTTACATTAATAGAAGATTAAACACATAGATAATGTTAATGCAAATTTGCATAAGTCTCCTTATCTCGCAAGAAGAACAAGATGAGCAGTTTCATGAAAGTTTTCAACTTATCTTATCAAATAAGGTTCTCTGAATTTGATTCACGACATGAAGCAAACTCCTCTCTATAGTTGCAGGGGAGATGGTACATCACCTTCATTTTTGAAAAACAGACTCAGTTAATTACAAGGACTCAAGTTAATTAGCATTTTTATATTTTAAAAAAGCCTGTGGAAATTGAACTTACTTGCTGATATGGAAAAAAAGACAGACAAGGATGCTACCTACTGTGGGGAAAACAAAATAATTTAGTCAGGCTCCCTTGACTATGGTCCAGTTGGGGGTCGTGCAGCACATTTCTTGTAAACAAGTTGTGTGTGGATGGAGTTAGTGCGCATGTGCACCCATGTATCTTTTTAGTTTTGTTGCTATTGTGTGTTCTTCAGTTTGGGAAGCAGAGCTGGCTGGCAGAGCTCACGTCTGAAAACAGAGCATGTTTACTCTGCTGGCGGCTGCTCAGTTTTCTTTGGACTTTGCCAGTAGCAGTTGAGTTTTGGTGTTTCTATTTGTACTGCCTAGCTCTTAGAGGTGTGTGTGTGCTGAATAAAGACTACTCTTTCTTCAACCTACGGCTCCAAGGACCTTTGTGCCGGTTACCTAATTCATAGACCTGTGTGTGAAGGGGTTGTGAATGGGCTCCAGGGGTCTGTGAGCTCCAGACCCAGCCCTATCTCTACACCTACTAACAATGAAATCAGGAGTTTACAGCATTTTTATTCTCTAGTCTCCCATTTTTGTTGTTACCAGATTTAAATCTGCATAAAATTTCTTATGACTTGAACTTTAAATTTGCTTTCTCTTAAATACAAAATGTGCACTTTTAATCCTTATAGACAAGAAAGCTTTTGGTGCATCCCTTAAAGACTACAATATACATAACGTTTTATCAGTATTACCACTATACACAGGCTTGCCAGAGTTCACAATATTGCTAACATGCCTTATACAATTTTTACCTCTAAATTTCCCTAATGGCTACCAGTCATGTAACTCAGTCCCATCTCTCAGACTGTGGAAATGTGGCAGCTTCTTTTTGCATGTGAATACACAAATTCTCGACAAGTTCTAATTGATAAGAATATTGGTATTGCATTTCTTGGCAATAAGAGCATACAGTCCTCTGTTGACTAAGGTGAAATCTAGAGCCACGAACTTCCAAAGCACCATGGCCTTAGTGGCCACTATGTCAGTAGAGGGCAGATTTTAGAGATGTAGCCAAGGCACTGCCAACCTGTTCCAAAAAGGCCAGCTTGGTCCTCAGTCTCTGAATGGCGTGTAATACTCCAGATGATGGACATATACTATTTTATTCTTCCAAACTGTAGTGTCTCACACGTTATGGAAACTGTGAACTTTTACCAATATGCAGAATTGGGAAACGACTTGTGTTGGAAGTACTATAACAAATACATGTAAGGTGAACATACAATTTCTTACCCAAACTGGCATGCTTCTGAGAATATAAGGAGGTGCTATTAATAATTATACTGAGATACCAGGTGTAAACCATCACAGTACTGTGTAAACTTGAACTAGGCTCACCCTACCTATGAGCCAAGAAATGGACCAAATATATGGCAAACAAGGGCAAGCATAGGTTCCACAAATAGAATAGCTGCTCTTACGAGTTGTAATATTTTTCTTCTTAAAGCTGCAAGTTTCATCCCAGGAACAAAAGGGAAATCTATCTTGCAAGGGTCATATTTTTTAGCCAGAGCCTAGGCCTGGTGCCACCACTGATATACCACAACAATCCAGGAACCCAGTTTTTCCTCAATGGTATGAAACAGAGAATTACCAATTTTGCAAAGTTAGAAGTCTGCCATACCCAAATCAATACTCAGCTAGAGGGGGCTGGCCCGTTAGCTTGGTTGGAACACAGCCTTACAGCACCAAGGTCATGGGTTCAGATCCCCGTACCAGCCAGCTGCTAGGAAAACAAAACAAAACAAAACTATATATATATATATATATATATATATATATATTCTGCTAGAAATTTGCCTTCATCTGCCTAGCCATTACACCTATCGTCTGGGTGAAGGAAAGGCAAGGCAACACAGAGGTTCCTCACGCAGTGATGAGTGGTGTGTGAGAGCAAATACATATATTAGAGATATTTACAAAAACGCATTGTTACTGTATTCACAGACTACCGAGTCATGTAAACAGTCAACAGTTACCAGTTAGGGCCCATTATTTCTCAAAAAGGTCCATTTTACTCTTTCCTTGACAGAGAATCTTGTTCGTCTTACAACTGTGACCTAAGTCCAGGTAATTTGCGTGGTATTGAGCAAACATCTGGGCACTAAACTGCTGAAACACACTTTTGATTCCACTGATCATCTTTATACAATCTTTGTTGATAAAAGACAGTATTAACAATCTTGCTCAATCACCACATTGTGTAAAAAAAAATCCAAAGAAAGGACTTATTTCCTGATGAAAATAAACTTTAATAAGTTTCTGGCAAAAATAGGTTATCAGTCAATCAGGCTACCCAGCATCTGAACTCTGTTCACAGACAAACAAGGTGGTATTGACAAGACTGTTGAGCAATTACAAAAAGAAATGAGGGGTGGAAGCATACCAATCTTACCTAATTATTTGTAGCATCGCCCTCCTGGGTTACGTGAGCAAGGTGAGGGGTACACGTTGGTGTTACCAGGTAACCATCTGGGAGCTCCAGAGGATACCGTGTCAGTTTTCTGATCTTGGAGACGTACAGCAAAGATGTCTAAGGACAAGAAATGGCCACAGCCATGGACGGATTAACAACAGAATAACAACTTTTTATGACACCCACAGCAGAAGGCGAAAAGCTCCATTAGGAATTTTAGCTTGGCCCAAAGTGAGAAATCTTTAAAGGTTTTTGTTTCTGTTGTTTTGCTTCTTTTCTTACCGTTGTTTATGGACATGAAGCACCCAGACGCATAACCGGCAGCACGACCATTAACAGGTTTTTGAACAGTGAGAGCGTACACCCGGATCTTCCGTGGGAAGAATGCGCAAAAGGCAAAGAAAAGCCGGACTCCCCGACGTGCAAACACTGCCAACTCAGACACGCGCTCTCCTGAGCCTCCGGCCCTCTGTCCTCTGTTGCACCTGAGATTCGTTCATTCACCAGTTCTTTCATGCACGGATATCAAGACCCCGATATGTAAGTATACATGACATGTACACAGTCATACCACATCAGACAATGTGTAAGTGACAATATGGTCACAACTCTAAAACTCTAGCTCTTAAAAGACACAACGGAGCGCAGAGCGGTTCTCTGCTCTCCTGCGGGCAGCAGGAGCTGTGGCGGTGGAGCCCCCGGCAGCCCGGGCACCGCGGCCGAGCGCGTCGCTGTTACCAGAAAGCCACCGAGTCCCAGAGGCTGGTGAGGGACACCGCCCGGGCTTTCAAACCAGACCTGCGGGCTCAGAGACCAGCTGGGGAAGCTCCCTGCCGGATCTGCTGCGAGACACTAACCTGGGGCCATCCACGCTGAGAGTCACCAGCACGCCCACAGCATTCAGGTGGCTCTCCGGATACGTGCAGACAGCGCTAAAGTGAAGGGCGGTTTTTCTGGAGTTTTATACTAAATTCCGTAAAATACTTTTCGTTTGAGACTTTTTTTTTTGGTAAGAAATGGTTTAGAATATGTTGCATTTGTGCTTAAGTCATTCCATCTTTCACTCAGGATGAATGCGAAAGGTGACTGTTCACAGACCTCGGGGATGTGAGCACCACTGCTCAGGAGTGGCGGGCTGCTGATATGAAGAAGGACTGTTCACAGACCTCGGGGATGTGAGCACCACTGCTCAGGAGTGGCGGGCTGCTGATATGGAGAAGGGATGCTTAAGTCATTCCATCTTTCACTCAGGATGAATGCGAAAGGTGACTGTTCACAGACCTCGGGGATGTGAGCACCACTGCTCAGGAGTGGCGGGCTGCTGATATGAAGAAGGGATGGGTGACATTTCTCGCTTCTCATGATGCATGTTTCCGTATGTTAACGACTTGTTGGGTAGCTGCTAAGGTACTAGACTTGATAAATGGGTACAGGGTCCCTTTGCAATAAAACCGGTTATGACTTGATCCAAGTGTTTAACAGTTGGGGCTGACCATACATCACTGTGATAAAATGTGACCTTTTCCAAGGGTGGAAGATACAAAGTCTTAACCACAGTATAACTTATGGTTTCCTTGGGGGCGGGGGTAAACCTGGCAGCTACAGAATACACTACATGCATTTATAATAGCTATTTTATATATTGTAGTGTCAACAGTTTGAAATTAAACATTTTACATTCACAAGTGGTTAGGAATCTTGTCATTAAGGTATATGTAATTTTCTCCTAACTAGACTGCACTTTGTTTTCATAGTAGTAAAACGCTATGCACATTACACCTTGCATAAGTCTTCATTCTGCCACATGTTAATTAACACTCTAACTGATAACGGGAACACTAACTGAGGGATTTTATTTATAAGGGCTCTAGAATAAAATGAGTTATTCGCACCAGCATCATCTGTTGTTAATATTATGAACTAGTTAGTGCAGCTTTTCATTGTGTACTAGGTTGAGTTTTTCTTCTCTACTAAGAGGAAATAATACTGAAGCTATTTTCCTTGCGGAGTTTGTATTACAATTACCCTTAGTATAAACTTGCTGTGGGGGAGAAGCACATATCTCCAGCTTACTGAACTTCTGCCAATTAAGATGGTGCTGGGTTAGGTGATATCTGGTCACCGTCCTGGGAAAATTACTTTTACAGAGATGGCCTTCCAAGTGGTTTAAAAATTTATCCTTCTATTGAAGTTTTTAGGTCAATTACATATGTTGACAAAATTTACAAATAAACTTGTTTATAAAAAACATAATATTACTAAGAAGATTAAAAGACAATGATTAAAGTACATTGATTGCACCATCATAATTTGAGTGTTACGAAGAAGAAATAAATTTATACCTGACCGAAATACTTAGTTAAAAAACACATACTAGGAACTTCTGCTTCTGGGACAAGGGAGTAGACATACTTTTCCCAATTCCTCCCACTAGATACAGCTAAAAACCCTGGACATTATATATAGAAGAAACATAAGACTATGAAAGATGAGAAAACAAGGCACACCAGCTAGGGAACTCAGGATTCAAAGAACACAGTGGTGAGTTTTGGCGTTCTCTTTTTGTCTTATATATCTAAGATTTAGAGCTAAAGAAGTCAGCAACTTGGAAACACCAGTGGGCACAGACAAAAATAACCCCAACAATAGCCTGCTCTTACTAGCCGAAAGGGCTAGAAAAGAAAGAAAAGGGCACCTTAGCAAACAGAACATTTTTAGACGATAAACACTCTTCTCCAGCCAAACACCACAGAAAAAACTATGGCTCCACCCCCACCCATGCAAACAAAGGCAGAGTGGAAAGTCTAGACATCTAAACTTGGGAGGCTGTAGCAAGGGACCTTAAAACCCCTGCCAGGGTGATATCACAGAAGGCTGGTAGGGAGTTGGGACTTTTATTCCAGTAACCAAACTCCACCCCCAACCCTGCAGTCTAGACCTCTACTCTCACCCGGCAGTAATGAAGCACCCTTCCCTCTCCTGGCTGGGGGTACTGCCAGCGGAGGAGACCAGGAGAGAAGGGAGTCCCATGCTGCACATACTAATGAGGTCGCCCCTCCTCAGGTGTGAATGGGGCCAACTAGAGAATCTGAACATACACCTCCACCTGGCAGTAATGAGCAGCAACTCCCCCTGTCCCCTGCAGGAGCAGTGCCAGAGAGTGAGCTCACTAAAACAGAAGAAGGGCTAAATTAGATCCATAGTTTCATTATATAATAGAAAAATAACCAGTTTTCAAACAAAAATCACTCATATGCTAAGAACAAAGAAGATCTCAAAGTGAATGAAAAAGGACAATCAATAGATGCCAACATCAACGTAGCAGAGATGTTAGAATTATGTTGAGGCACCCATGTTCTCCTGACTGTGCCCCACCCTGCCATCATACATATGCCCGGCTGTGCAATGGCTGACGCAACATTTGACTTTGCCACCCTGTTGTAATGGCTAACGGACCAGGAACTTTTCCCTCCTACATGGAAGTTATAACCATATAAGGTCACCCCTTTACCCCACTGTAAAAACTGGAAGTGTGACAATATAAAAGAAACAGCCCTGCTGGGTTTGGGGCTGAGCTTTTGTTACACGAGTCCACTGAGCCGTTGCCAGCATCAATGAACTCTGCTTCCTGCTTGCAAGCCTCAGTGTCCTGCCTCTCCTTGAGAGTTCGCTGTAACACGACTGTAACATGCTGTTAACATTTTGGCAAAGATTTTAAAGTAGTCATGATAAAAAAATGCTTCAGTGAGCAATCATGAACACACCTGAAACAAATTAAAAGATTGAAAACTTCAGCAAATAAATAGAAAGTCTCAGGAAAGATACAGAAAATACAACAAACTAAATGAAAAATATGGAATTGAAAAATACAATAACCAAAATAGAATACTTAATAGATGGGCTGAATGGTAGAATTAAGGGAACAGAGGAAAGAATGAGTGAGGATTAAAAAAAAAAATTACCCATTCTGAAGAGAAAACAGTCTAAAACGACATCAACAGAATCTCAGAAACTTGTGGAAATATAAAAAGATCTAACATTTGTGTCATGGGAGTGTCTTGAAAGAGGAGAAAGAAGATGGGGCTGAAAACCTATTTGAAAAAATAATGGCTGAAAATTTTTAAAATGTGGTAAAGCACATAAAACTTCAAGAATGTGAGTAAAACCCCAAACAGGATAAACTTAAAGAAATTCATGCCAAGATATATCAACCAACAGGTTCCAAATAACACTTACAGAATACTCCTTTAAACAACAGAAGAATACATGTTATTTTAGGTGCCTATGGAACATATATCAAGACAGACTATATCCTGGGCCACAAAATATCAACAAATTCTTAAAAATTGGAATCAGCGTGTTCTCTGACCAGAATAAAATAAAAATAGAAACAAATAACAAAAGATAACAGAAAAATTTCCAAACGCTTGTAAACTAAACAACATGTCTAAATAATCCATGAGTCAAAGAAGTCTCAGGAGAGGCTGGTTGGTTAGTTCAGTTGATTAGAGCATGGTGTTATAACCCAAGGTCAAGGGTTCAGATCCCCTTACTGGCCAGCCACAAAAAAATAAAAAATAAATAAAAAAAGAAGTCTCAAAAGAAATTTGAAAATTGAGTGGAAATGGAACCATATATCAGAATTTGCAGTATGTAGCTAAAGCAGAGCTGAGAGGGAAATGTATAGCACTAAATGCATACATTAGAAATGAGGAAGTCTCGGGCCGGCCTGGTGGCGCACTGCTATAGTGCGCCGCTTGGGAAGTGCGGCGGCGCTCCCGCCGAGGGTTCGGATCCCACATGCGGACTGGTTCCCGCTCACTGGCTGAGTGAGGCGCGGGAGCAACACCGGGGGCTGCGATCCCGTTGCCAGTCCCGGTCCGGTACGGGGGCGACACTGAGGGTTGCGATCCGTTGCCAGACACGGAAAAAGAAAAAAAAAAAAAAAAAAGAAAAAGAAATGAGGAAGTCTCAAATGATTGATCTAAGTTCCCATTCAATAATCTAGAAAGAGAACAGCAAAATAAACCCTAAGAAAGCAGAAAAAAGGAAATATTAGAGATAAGAACAGGAATTGATGAAATTAAAAAACAGAAAAATGGAGAAAATAAAAGAAACCAAGAGCTGGTTATTGAAAAGATGAATAAAACTGATAAGTAAATAATAGGAATAAAGCAGAGGATATCACTACAGATCCTGCAGACATTTAAAAAAACAAACAAAAAAAAGCTTTCCTTCTAAGATTGGGAACAAAACAAGAATGTCTGTTTTCATCACTCTTATTCAATGTAGTATTAGAATTTCAAGCCAGTATAAGAAGACAATAAAAGAAATTAAAAGGCATACAATTTGAAAAGAAAAAATAAAACTCCTTATTTGCTGATGACATGACTGTCTACATAGACAACCCCCAAAAATCTACAATAATACACCAAGAACTAGTAAAGTGAGTTCAGCAAGATTGCAGATACAAGATAAACATATAAAATAAATTACATTTCTATATACTAGCGGTAAACATGTAGACACTGAAATTAAAAATACAATACCGGGCCAGCCCCATGGCACACTCGGGAGAGTGCGGTGCTGGGAGCGCAGCAGCCTCCCCGCGGGTTCGGATCCTATATAGGGATGACCAGTGCACTCACTGGCTGAGCACAGTGTGGCCGGTCTCAAAAAGGACAAAAAAAAAAAAAAATACAATACCACTTACAGTTGCTCCAACAAAATGAGAGAAACAACTAGGTATAAATGTAACAAAGCCATACAATACCTGTTGCTGAAAACTACACAATGCTAAAGAAAAAAAATTCTAAACAAATTGAGAGACATACTGTGTTTATGGACTGGAAAAGTCAACACAGTAAAGATGTCAGTTCTTCCCAAATTCATGTACAGATTTAACACAATTTCTATCAAAATCCCAAACAATTTTTTTTGTAGATACAGGCAAGATTATTTCAGAATTTATATGAAAAAGTGAAGAAATTAGAATGGCTAAAATAATCCTGAGGAAGAATAAAATGGGAGAATGTACAGCTAGGGCTGTGCAGACTGGGCCACAAACCCTCCACCGGCAGGTGCAGGAGCCAGGGATGGGAACAGGTCCTGGCAAGAGGTACGAGGCTTTATCCAGAGCCAGGAGCGGCCGCCCTCGTGGTTTCCCGGGCGACTCGAGAAACTCACCGTATCACGGCCCTTAGCCCGTTATGTTCAAGTCCATAACCCAACACACCGTCATAGACGCAGAACCCAAGCCCAGGATCCCAGCAGCAGCGCCAGGAGGACCCAGCACCAGAAAGTTCCCGGGGAAAGATGGCGGCAGTGGGCGGAGCCGCACATGCGCAACCACGTTACACAAGAACGCGGAACACCTGTGCGTATGCGCATATTTACATTAGCTGCTCAGCAAGAGGCTGAACATCTGAGGGGCCCTGACCGTGTTTTATGTTTTTTCCAACAGAGGAATTGGTCTATTTGGTTTCAAGATTTATTGGATAGATACAATCATCAAAACTGTGTGATATTGGGGAGAGACAGACACAAATATCAATGAAACAGAACAGAGGACCCAGAAACAGACCTGCATCAATTTTTGGCAGAAGTACAAAAGCAATTCAATGAACAAAGAATAGCATTTTTGACAAATGGTGCTGGAGCAGTTGGATATTCACAGGCTAAAGAAAAGAAAAGAAAAGAAAAGAAAAAGAACCCTAAGTCTCATACCTTATACAAAAATGAACTTGAATGTAAAATATAAAATTATAAAGCTTTTAGGAAAAAAGCATAGCAGAAAATCCTTGGGATCTAAAGCTAAGCAAGGGGCCGAGCCTGTGGCGCACTCAGGAGAGTGCGGCGGGGCTCTGGGAGCACAGCAGCGCTCCCTCCGCGGGTTCGGATCCTATATAGGGATGGCCGGTGCACTCACTGGCTGAGCGCGGTGCGGCCGGCCTCAAAAAGGACGAAAAAATAAAAATAAAAAATAAAGCTGGGCTGGCCCGGTGGCGCACTGGATAAGTGCGCCACTTGGGAAGCGCGGCAGCGCTCCCGCCCGAGGGTTCGGATCCCACATACAGACTGGTTCCCGCTCACTGGCTGAGCGAGGCGTGGGAGCAACACCGAGGGTTGCAATCCCGTTGCCGGTCCCTGGTCCGGTACGGGGGCAACACTGAGGGTTGCGATCCATTGCCAGACACGAAAAAAGACAAAAGACAAAAAAAAAAAATAATAATAAAGCTAAGCAAGAAGTTCTCAGACTTGACTTTGATCCAGAAAAGGAAAAATTGATAAACTGTACTTCCTCAAAATTAAAAACTTTTGTTCTGTGAAAGACTGATAAGAAAACAAGCTACACACTGGGAGAAAATATTTGAAAACACGTCTGATGAACAAATGGTATCTAGAATACATAAAGAACTCACAACTCACCAGTAAAAAAGCAAACAGTGCTAATAAAATATGGGAAAAGATGTAAGGAGACATTTCATTGAAGAATATACGGATGGCAGAAAAGTATTTCAAAAGATGTTTGACATCATTAGCCATTAGGAAATGAAAATTAAAACCAGAATAAGACGTCACTACACACCTACCAAAATGACCAAAACAGAAAACAGTGACACCACCAAGTGCTGGTGGATTACTCATACAGTGGCTAGTGGGAATGTAGAATGGCACAGCAAAGTCGGAGAAAGTGGCAGCTTCTTAAAATGCAACATGCAGCCAGCCTACAACCCAACACTCCTGGACATCTGTTCCATAGAAATGAAACTTAATGTTCACACGAAAATCTACATGTGATATTTACAGCTGTATTCACAATAACCGCAAACTGGAAACAATACAGATGTCCCTGAACAGGCGAGTGGTTAAATAAACTGATACATGTGCGCTGTGGGACACTGTGAGACATCTGTACCATGGAATATGGCTCAGCAGGTGATACATGAAACAAGCTGGATGAACGTCCAGAGGATTAGGCTGAATGAAAAGAGCCAATCCTAAAAGGTCACACAGTGCCTAATTTCATTTCTAAAGCATTCTTGAAATGACAAAATTACAGAAATGGAGAACAGAGTAGTGGTTGCCCAGGACAAAGGGTGGGGTGAGGGTGGTAGGAAAGTGGGTGCGGTTATGAAAGTGCAACTCCTTGATGGAGCTGTCTCCTGTCTTGATGTATCAATGTCAGTATCCGGGTTGTGATACTGCACGATAGTGCTGCAAGGTGTTGCCATTGGGTCCAACTGGATAAAGCTTACATGGGATCTCTGTTTTTTCGTACAATTGCAGGTGAGTCTACAATTATCTAAAAATAAAAAGTTCATTAAAACACACAGCATATATTCTCTGTTCCTCAAAATGTTAACTTTAGAAAATTTCTTGGCGACTTAAGATTCCTCATTAATTGCCTCAATTTAGTGTTATTTTACAGTATCTAAGTTGACATTAAATTGTTTAATCATTGTCGATATTAAGAATTAATAAGTACAGCCATTATGGAAAACAGGATGGAGGTTCCTCAAATAGAACTACCATATGATCCAGTGTAAGGAAAGTAGAAAAAGTTCAATCAGGCTCACTCACCTCACACCTGTTACAAATGGGCAAGACTCAGCCCATTTACTAGAAACAAGTTATAAAAGTAGTGTAACTGCTCATGCCTGCCCACGTACTGATTCAGAATGATTGTTGTAATTGTGTGATGCTTGGCTTGGGCTGCTCTTGTGTGCTAAGAGTATAAAGGTAACTGCTCTGAACTGCTGGACATCAGAGCACGGAGGGTCGGCAGAGCATGGAGGGTCAGTGGAGCACGGAGGGTCGGCAGAGCACGGAGGGTCGGCAGAGCATGGAGGGTCAGTGGAGCAGAGCCCGAGCACGTGTCTGACAGTGAAGCATGTCTGTGAAGCTCACATCTGAAGAATAAAGTACGTCTATGCTGCATAAAGCTTCCAGAATCTTCTTTCAATTACCTGACTCACAACCTGCACAGGAAGGGGCAGAAGGATCTGAGATCTCAGCACCACATCCAGCAATCCCACTACTGGGTATGTTTCCAAAGGAAATGAAATCAACGTGTCTAAGAGATATCTGCACTCCTGTGTTCCTTGCAGCGTTATTCGCAATAGCCAATATATGGGATCAACCTCAGTGTCTACCAATGAATGAATGGACAAAGGAAATGTGGCATACGTACATAATGGACTACTATTTGGCCTTAAAAAGAAGGAAATCTGGTTATTTGCAATAACATGGATGAACCTGAAGGACGTTATGGTAAGTGAATTAAGTCAGGCACAGAAAAACAAATACCTCGTGATCTCATGTATGGAATCTAAAAAAGATGAACTCATAGAAGCAGAGAGCAGAATGGTGGCTACCAGGGTGGGTGGTGGTGTGGGAACCCCAATTAGATTGTGGGAGAGCCAGCTCTTAATACAAAGATTTCAAAATCCCTCAGCAGAGCCTCTTACTAGCAGATTCCACCCCCCACACCCTCCCCCACCCAAGCTTGACTGGGCTCATTTTTTGTATTTCTATGAGATTTATCTCTTTCTTCTGAGGGAAAGAAATAGATTCATCTTGAGCCAGCTTCAGGTTGCTTGGGTAGAGACTAGGAAGGAAAAGTCTTTGTGTCTAAATGCCTTCTCACCTGCAGTGTAAATTTTAAAACATGAGAGGATGCATTCACACGTGTTCTGAGCCTCCCACGAGCCAGTCTTTCTCGCAGGTGCTCACCCTCTAGGTGGCAGCAGTCCCTGTTACCAAGGAAAGGCCATCTTGCCAGCTCTGGTTTTGTGTCCGGGTGTGTCTTCAGGATATACATCCCAGTTCACCAACAGTGGCAACAAACTCACTCTTCCAGACTAAAATATTATAAAGAAAAAGCTTCACCTAAATTGTAACCCGAACAACTCTCAAACCTAGAAAATAGCCTCCCAGATAGCTGTACTTATGAGTGGCGTCTTACCAGACGTGGAGGGAACTACTAGCTACGCATAGACAAAGCATCCCCCCTCCTTAAAGGCACGGTTAGACTACATTTCCCAGCCTTCCTTACGCTTAGATGTGACTAGGTGACTGAATTTAGCTGATGGCTTATGAGTGAAATTGATTTCGCAGAAACAAGCGTACACCTTGGATTGCCTTTTTCCACTTCTGCCTCTGGTTGCAGACAAGGAGCCCCTAAACTAAAGCCACAAGGTGGAAGAGCCTGGGTTCCTGAGTGACCTCCTGGAGAACAAACACCCTTGTCCCATTGACCAGGACTGTTACATTAACGAGAAGTCTCATTCTAGTGCGGTTGAGCCCTTGCATGCCTTGGGATTACTTTGTTATAACAGTTTAGCCTAACCTTACACTATACTTAATAAACTATTACTCTGGAGATAATGTTAAAATTGACATATCTGAATTTTTCTTCATATATAAGTGTGATCAGTAGGGACATCTATTGGATATGTACAGCCTTGAGTAAATTAAGACATGGACTTAAATCTCTCTTGTAATACTTGCTTCCAAGTGATACAAAATGTTTGTTTCAAACTTATCTTTTCACTTTCAATACTACTTAAAGGTAGTTTCCAAATATTGTCAAAGAATATTCTAGAATGCATGCTTTTTATAAGAAATGAACATTTATTCATTTATTTTAAGACATAGTGTAAGAACCCACCTTTTGTGTTCTAACGCTGAAGAAATAAGATACATGCATAAATAACATTCGAATAATAATTAGTGATAATTCCAAGAACTGGTTTAGAAATTGTTAAAATTGAGAACATTCAGTACCAAAAAAGTATGTATACATGTTTGGGTGACTCATAATTGTCTCAAAAATGCAAAGCATAATAATTGTAATAAATCATTTACTAAAGAACAATTATTAAATAATTTCTACTTTTAGTTATAGAAATGGAAAAGTAGAAAAAAATTTTTTAAATTTGTACAGATGTTTTCAATGTTCAAAGACCTCAAGTACTACTAAAATAAACAGCTATTTTAAGATCTATGGGAAAAGACCAAGAGAAAACCACCAGTCTTGAATGTAATCAGGGAAATTTTAGAAAGACTCAGACAACTATATAAAAAAAGATATATCTAACATTGTTGCAGCCAAAAACTGACCATTCCTTATTTCAAAGGTCCCAGGTTCTCAGAGGCATGAAGAACCTGCTTTGACTACACTATGTCAGTGGATCTCCTACATGTACTTTAGAGTGGATTAAAACTGGTTTTACTAATTGCTCAAAATTGGACAGCTCCCTTCAGCTTCTAGATGGTGGTCTGATAGGTGCAGTTGTTCGGTAATAATTCCAGACTGAGACAACACTTCCAAATGCTCACTGTAAGGAAGGTAGAAAAAGTTCAGTCAGGCTCACTAGCCTCACATCTGTTGCAATTGGGCAAGATTCAGCACACTCATTAGAAACAAGTTACCAAAGTAGTGTCATTGCGCATGTGTGCCCATTTACTGATTCAGCCATGATTATTGTGACTATGTAATGCCTGGCTTGTGGCCGCTATTGTGTACTAAGAGTATAAAGGTAACTGCTCTGAACTGCTGGTCAGCAGAGCATGGAGGGTCAGTGGAATTGAGCTAGAGCTCTTGTCTGAGAATAAAGCATGTCTGTGAGGCTCATATCTGAAGAATAAAATATGTCTACCTTGCATAAAGCTGCCAGAATCTTCTTACAATTGCCTGACTCACGACCTGCACAGGAAGGGGAAGAAGGATCTGAGATTCCTGCTCGACACTCACTATGGATTTCATGAAATCTTGAAGGCAGAATAAAATTTTTATTCTTGACTTTAGTGAGGCTATTAAATTATTAACAGCACATTTCACCTTTTTATAAGGAATGTGACAATTACTGGTAGGCTTTCATGGTCAGCAAGACAGTTTCCACGTTTTCTACCATCATGTTCATAGTTCATTTCTTCTCCCCTACTATATGAATTCATGTGTTTGCATAGATATTATTGCTAAGATCCTTTGAGGCCTACCTAATGTATGCTCCAATGAGAGTGATTTTAAATTGAGGGAATCAAGAATGTTTTTTTCTAACCAAAAAAAGCTTTTCTTTTTTGTTTGTATGCTAGATTTACTTGAAAAATAAGTAACAGCTCTCTGCTAATTGAGCAAAAACAAACTATGAATGGATATTAATGAAATATATTTTTTACATTCTAATTTTCCCAATGCTATACGGTAGAGGTCTAGTACTCTACATGAATTTAAATTATATGAATTCAACTACATGCACTTGACAAAAAAGAAAAAACATTACAAATATATACACATATATTTTTTATGTGTCTGTCTGAAGGGATTTTCAAGAGTAATTCTGACTAAATTCAATTTTGGTCTTTTGTATTAAAACCTAACTCCCAGGTATTAAACAATTCCACAGTATCTAATTTTTAAAAATCCCATTACCAAAAGAAAACTGGAGCTTGGCAGCTTTCCTTAAGGTGTAAGTTGAGTTCGATAATATTTTTTAGAGTTTGTACATAATAACTATCAACTTTGCAGTCTTTATAACATAATTTTAGATTTACTGAAGATAAAGTCTTTTAGCTGTCTTAAAGGTTAAACACTTAATTACTTAAAGAACTCTGGACTTATTTCAGCTGAATCATCCTTGCCCCACAATCTGTGAGAAAATTTCCTTCTGTTGCTTAGAGAAGCACCCAGCTGACAGTCACTGTTTTCATTTTGCCTTTTAAAATGCTTTTAGATTAGCTGCTTGTTTTTGATGCACTTAACTTTTGAGATACTATTCTTATTCTATAGCTAGTCTATTTTAAAACCAACATTTTCAATTCAAGAAGCAATTATCAAGTACTTTTTATGAGTCACAGTGCTTGGGGGAAAAGAGAAGAGACAGCCATATCTCTGCCTTCATAGTAAACACTTGTGATACATGGAATGTGTGGAATAGCTACTAAAATGAGTTTTGAAAGTAACATGAGGTAGGGGTTCTCAAGAATTAATAGTTAATTCCAACCAGGGAAGGATCTGGAAAGACTTCAAGGAGGAGGGTGTATTTGAACTGGACACTAAAGGGTAATAGAGTGAGTCTGGCTTTCTCAAGTCATAAAATCAGTGGATAAAAATGTAACTTTATTTTCCTAAAAGTGAACTCAATTTCTACCTCAAGTCCCCATTCCTGCCTGATATCATAAAACTTAATCTAGACACTTTCAGATAAGCTCAGCCAAACATAGAATTTTTATAAATTTCAGCTGAAATGCAAACTCAGCCTTGCTACTCACATTGTGGTCCACGGACCAGCAGCATCAGCATCAGCTGGGGACTTGTTGGCAATGCAGACTCTTGAGCCCCATCCCAGATCTCCTGAACAGAATCAAGAGTTTATCAACATTCCCTGAATCAGAATTCGTAGTTTAACAAGATTCCCAGGTGATTTGTATGCATACTAAAATTTGAGAAGTCCTGAAATATAGTATTTATCTCCCTGCTCCTCTTCAGAATGGAATCTGAGCTCCGGAGTTCCTGAAGTGTGCTGGAATCGGGGGCAGGCATCTAGGTGTGTGCTGTCAGCCGCTGAAGTTGCTACAGGGAGTCAACCAGTCTGCTTCTCGGATGGTTGAGCCCTCCACGGTGGCCAGCCTCAGCTCAGATGAAAGCTTGTCTCCATCTGATTTCTAACCTTGACTTCTCTCCTCTATAGTGGTTTTCTCTTGCCCCGGCTGCAAAACCTTTTTTTTTTTTTTTTCTTCCTTCCCATCCACTCTGGCTGCAAAACTCACATTTCTCTCATGTTCTGAAAACTCTATTTCCCCAGCAACTTCGTGGCTTGTTCAGCCTTTGTGGAAGCCTGCTAGCCCAGGCACCTGAGATTCAGTTAGTCAATTACTGTGCCACAGCGGCAGTGCTGGCCTCCTAATAGTTGGGGGATAAGTCGCAGAGGCTGTGTTTGACTGTATACTGCTGAGTTCATGATAGGCAGATATCAGATGGAAGTAAAATGGAAAAGTTGCTGAGTGTAAAGTCCCAAATTCTTCAACAACTTCCTTCTTAATTTAGATGCCACTGATTTAGAAAACATGACAGTCCAGACAAGGTCTGGGATGATGGTTACTTTATCTGAAATATGATCTGATAACCAAAGTTCTTTCTAGCTGCAAGTTTGTCCTTCCAATGAACATTTGATAAGTGATCAATGTATCTCAGACACTGGACTAAGAATTGGGATTGAAAGGATTATAGTCCGTATCGTCAAGATTAGGAGGTGATACACTAGTTATGCATAAGGGAAATAAGAGTAATGTGAGGAGACTGTAGACACATAGGACACCTTATCAGTGGGGTGGGGGAGAGAAAGGGCAAACTTAAAATGCTAATAAAATCACAAAGAATGTAGGCATATACTAATAAAGAAATCGCTTTCCTACAGTTTTAAAATCCAGTTACAGATATTGTACTACACTTGATGATTCTTATATTAGTGAAAAACAATTCCTTTGTTAGTAAATGAGAACTTTATTAGTCAGTGCAAAGTTGGCCATTAATTTCCTAACTCTACAAATATGAAAATAATAAAACTATTTTTTTTTTCCTTTTTGTCTTTTTTCGTGACCGGCAACGGGATCGCAACCCTCGGTGCTGTGCCCGCACCTCGCTCAGCCAGTGAGCGGCCGGTCTGTATGTGGGATCCGAACCCTCGGCGGGAGCGCCGCCGCACTCCCAAGCGGCGCACTGTAGCAGTGTGCCACTGGGCCGGCCCCATAAAACTATTTTTAAAAATTATTTAATTCAGTTTGTCTTATTTCAAATTGGTCTTCCAAATGGGAAAGATTTGAATGCTAAAGCAACAAAGTGACATGGAGAATAAAAAATAGAGAACCCAATCAGACACTAAAATGTAGAGCCTGTATTCTTTTCTGAAAAGAGTCGGGATATCAGTGAAATATCTTTTGTTTTCTAGAATAAGAGTGCCCATAAAAATAATATCCTCAAACTAAATATAGTCTTAACATATGATCCAGCAATCACACTAGTAGGTCTATCTGCCTATTTGAGATGAAAACCGTGAGTGCACAAAAGCAACTGGAGTGTATCTATACAATGAAATTTTATTCAGCAGTCAAAAGAAATGAGCTATCAAGCCACAAAAGGACAGGGGGGAAACTTAAATATTGCTAAATGAAAGAAGCCAGTCTGAAAAGGATATGTACTGTATGATTCCAACTGCTGTATATGACTTTCTGAAAGAGGCGAAACCAGAGACAGCAGCGAAAAAGTGCAGTTGCCAGGAATTTGGGGGGACGGTGGAAGAGATGTACAGGTGGAACACGGGATTTTTAGAGCCATGAAACTATTTTTAAGACATTGTAATGGAACATACACGATGTCATGCATTTGTCAAAACCTATAGGACCTTAAAACACAAAGAGTAAATCATAATGTATATGCAGTTTCTACTTATGATATTTTCAACTTACGATGGGCTTATCAGAATGTAACCCCATCGTGAGTGAGGGGTGTACTGAATGCATATTGCTGTCACACCATTGTAAAGTTGGAAAATTAAGTTGGGGACTGTCTGTATTACTCATGTATGAAACAACCTTCCTGAAGGGAGCAGGGGAAAAGTTGCTGATCTAAATAACTTTGTAAAGGAATGGAGTCTGTAAGATTAAGGGCAAAAGGAACTGCACATGGTGCTGCACTCCAGTTGCTGAGTGTTTCCCTCAGAGGTATGGGATTCCGAAGCTGCTGCACAAGCATACTGAGACAGAACAATTAAGTTGATGGATGACATGTGTGGAAACCAGGTTTCTCATTGTTGAAATGAGAATTTACAGATCACTAAGGTCAGGAGACTAAAGTGATCCATGCAGTAATGGATTAGAGTTGGAGATATCAGTAAGAATTTACGTTTAACTTCATACAGATACAGATGATTACATATAAAAATATTTATGTATGTGTGTATATACATAGGTGTTTTAGTTTGCTGTGACTGCTGTAACAAATTACCACACCTGGGCTGCTTAAAACAGAAAATTTATTCTCTCACAGTTCTGGAGGCCAGAAGTCTAATATCAAGACGTTGGCAGGGCTGTACTCTTTCTGGAAGCTCTGAGGGAGAATTTGTCACTTGCCTCTCCCAGCCTCTGGTGGCTCCAGGCATTTCTCAACTTGTGGCTGCATCACTTCAACCTCTGCCTTTATGTATGTCTCACCTCTTTGTGTCACTTTTAGAAGTATACGTGTGATGGCCTTTAGAGTCCACTTCTAATCCCATCTAGGATTAAGACCCTTAATTTAATCACATCTGCAAAGACCCTTTTCCCAAATAAGTTAACTTTCACAGGTTCCAGGGATTTGATGTGGATATATTTTAGGGAAGCCGTTTTGGGGCCTACCACAGTCCACCCTCTAGTTCCCAAAGATTTATGTTCATCCCACATGCAAAATACATTCACCCCATCCCAGCATTCCAAAAAGTCTTAACCTGTTACAGCATCAACTCAAATCCAAAATTACATCCCCCAAAAAGTGTCCCAGATCTCATCATCTAAATCAGTGATGAGCGAGATTCTGGTCTGATTCATCCTGGAGCAAAATCTCTTTCTATCTCTGCACCTATGAAACTAGAAATCAATTATCTGCTTCCAAAATATAATGGTGGGTCGGGCACAGGAGAACCGTTATAGATATTTCTATTCCAAAAGAGAGAAACTAGAAGACAGAAAAGAGTCACTGGTCCCAAGCAATATTAAAATCCAGCAGGACAAATTCCATAAGGTTTCAAGACTGGAAAACAATCCCCCGTGGCTTGAGGATCAACACTCTGCGCCCACAACTCACTCCTCTCAGTCATTTTTCCTTTTCCCTGGTGGATAGTACATGTTTGCTGCTGAGTAGTTTTATCAGCCTGTGTCATGACTGCACAATCTTGGAAGTCTGATAGGTTTCTTTCATTTGTCTTACCTCTGTCCTTTTCATGCAAAACTGACGGTGTTTCTGCTGATATGACATTCTCAGAAACCTTGTGGGTCTTCTGTGTATGTCCTGAGGATCTATGCCATTATACAAGAAGGTCCTCCTCAAATCTTTCCTGGAAAACTCCATCTCTAGTCCTGGCTCTTGTTGAGGTGGCTGAGTGGATCCACTGTCACATGCCTGATGTCTTCAGCAAAAGGATGTCCAACCATAACCTTGGCCTTCTTTCCAGAGTATGCTTTTCCCAACAGTGAACATTTTGCAATCTAGACAGGCTGAAAACATCTCAAATCATCCACTGATTTTTTTTTTTTTTTTGCTTAACAATTTCTTCCTCAATATCCCTCTTTCCACTTGCATTTTACTATAATCAACAAGAAGAAAGTAGGTCACATGTTCAACACTTTGCTCAGAAATCTCTTCAGCTAGATATATAAGTTCATAAATTCTGCTTTCCAAACAAATATGGGACACAATTCGGCCAAGTTTTCTGCTGCTATATCAAGGATTATCTTTCCTCCAGTTTTAGTAGCAGTTCCTCATTTCTTTCGGAGCACCCCCTGGCAAGGCTTTTAGCATCATGCCAGATGATGAAGGGTCAACACCAACAGTCACGAATCATGCTGATCGTCTATGCCACTGACCTGACGGGTGAAAATGACAAGTTTCCACTTGACCCCAGTGATCTTCCTCCACGAAATTCGTACCTCTGGTCTTATCATGATAAAAACAAAGGCAAACTTCAATGGAGAAACATTCTCAAAAATACCTCACCAATACACATCAAAATTGTCAAGGTCATTGAGGACAAAGAAATTCTGAGAAACTGTTATAGCCGAGAGGACCTAAAGGGAAATGAAGATTAAATGTAATGGGTGCCGTAGGGTAAATGCTGGACATAGACCTATCCCCTCCCCACGCACACCAGAGTGCCCCTCTCCACTGGGAAACTACCTGGGGCCAAGGTAGTTCCCCAAGGAAAGGCAGGTCCCCGGAAGACAAACGAAGACTGGAGGAAGCCAGAGCCCTGAGTAAATGAATCAGCGGGCATGAGTTAGCACACTGGTGTTAAACTACTCAGGCACCCAGAGGGTAGCGAGTAGGTTAAATTATCTCTTCAGCCAGATGCCCCAGGGCACTCTCAGTTTTGTGAGCTGGTGAGGGTCTGTGCATAAGCCTGCAAATGATTTACATCCCTACTTGGATCTGTTCACTGCATAACTGTTGTACGTACCCCAGGGTGGTGCAGATTTCCAGCTGGCCTGCTGCCTCCAGCAACTCCGTACATCTAATAAACCGATGTCTTTACCTATTGGCCTGGGCCCGGGGGTGGGGGGGGGTTCTTGGAGCAGGCAAACTCGACGCGAGTGCCCTCTCAGATTTGGGGTTCCTGTGATACAGGTATCCTGATGGGATTCTAGAACAGGAAATAGTTATTAGGGGAAAAATGAAAATCTGAATAATGGACTTTAGCTAATTATAATATATTGATATTGACCTGTTAATTGTAACAAATGTTTCATACCAACATAAAATGTTACTAATAGGGGCAACTCTGTGCAGTGATTGGGGTTAATATATTGGTACTCTCTGTACTATATGCTTAATTTTTCTGTAAATCTAAAACTGTCCAAAACATGATGAAATAATATCTTTATTGTCTCGCTTTCTTCACAGTCAGCCTTCTTTTGGGGGGGTGGGGAGGGCAACTTAAAGAAGAGCTTCTAGCTAGTAACTCTAACGGGTGGGAGAATGTGTGCATGGGGTGGGAGAATGTGTGCATGGGTCGAGTGAGCCAGGATCCCGCCTCCCTCGGTGACCTGTGTGAATTTCCACAAGATTCTTAACCTCTCTGTACCTCAGTTGCCTTGTGGATATAATAACAACATGTTTCAGTTGCCTCATGGAGATCGTAATATTGTACCTCCTCCCTTAAACTTGTGAGATTCAGATGAGATAGTATCTTGGGGGTAAGTTCCATGAGACAAGGGATCTCACCTGAGTCACCCTGGTCTACCTAGTACAGGGGTACAGGGCTTGGAAAACTTTTTCTATAAAGGGTCAGATAGTAAATATCTTAGGCTTTGTAAGCTATATGGTCTCTGTTGCAACAATTTAACCAGCAAGTCCTTGAAGGGAGCCCTCCCTGGGATGGGAAGGGATGCTTCAAACATCGCTGAAGTGCCTTCCAGTTTCCTCCCATACTCCTGATTCCTTCATTCTGTTCTGATCTCCTTAGCAAAAGGTCGCTGGGCAGTACCCTTGATTTTCTCTACCGAACAGGCTTTTTTACTCTTTATGTGTCCTATGTCTTCAGAAAAGCAGGCATAGACAATATGTAAATGAATGGGCGTGGTAAAACGCCAATTAACTTCATGAACACTGAAATTTGAATCTCAAGTATAATTTTCATGTGCCATGAAATATTATTCTTCCTTTGATTTTTTTCCTGCCAACCATTTCAAAATGTAAAAACCATTCTTAGGCAGGATCTGAAGTTCACTTCAGACCTCATGCACATAAACTCCTACATACCAAAGTCAGCGAGCCAGAAAGTTAAGCTCTTTAAATTGCCAAAAAGGAAAAATAAATTGGCTGACTATGAAGAAACTGAAATAGCAAGGAGAATTTTTTAAGATCCTAAATCCGGACAGTGAGCTGATTTATTTATTTATTTATTTATTTAACATTATTTGTTTGTTTGTTTGTTTTGAATATTCATAAGATACAAAGCTGATTGTCCCCCCTCCTACCCATGATGTGGGGGCCAGATTCATACTGGGGGCATACCCATTACCAGAAATTACTTTTGTACCCTTTGTCCCCTTCCAATTATCCCCCAACCTCCCTCCCCTTACCCCTCTCCCCTCAACTTCAATTTGTAGCCCTAGGAATGTCCCCTCCCTCTGTTGGATCATGGGACTGCTGTGGTCTTTCTTTCCTGCCTTCCTTTCTCTCTTAGCTCCCACATATGAGTGAGCACATGAGGTATTTATCCCTCTGCACTTTGCTTGTTTCACTCAACATAAGTTTCTCCAGGTTCATCCATGTTGTTGCAAATGGGAGAATTTCATTCTTTTTTATGGCAGAGTAGGGTTAGTGGTATATATATATACCACAGTTTCCTTATCCAATCATTTATTAATGGACATTAAGTTGGTTCCATATCTTGGCTATTGTAAACAGAGCTGCAATAAACATGGGAGTGCAGGTATGTCTTTGACATGATGATTTCCATTCCAACGGATATGTACCCAGAAGAGGGATTGCTGGATCATGTGGAAGATCTATCTGTAGTTGTTTGAGAAACCTCCAAATTGTTTTCCAAAGTGGTTGTACCAATTTACAGTCCCACCAACAGTGCAGCAGTGTTCCCTTCTCTCCACACCCTCGCCAGCATTTGTTATTCACCATCTTTTTGATTATAGCCAGTCTAACTGGAATGAGGTGTTATCTCAATGTGGTTTTAATTTGCATTTCCCTGATGACTATTGATGTTGAGCACTTTTTCATGTATCTGTTGGCCATTTGTATGTCTTCCTTTGAAAAATGTCTGTTCAGCTCCTTTGCCCATTTTTTAATTGAGTCATTTATTTTTTTTTTTTACTGTATAGTTGCTTGAGTTCTATGTATATTCTGGATATTAGTCCCTTGTTGGCTGCATAATTAGCAAAAATTTTCTCCGAATTTGTAGGTTGTCTTTTCACTGTTGATTGTTTCTTTTCCTGTGCAGAAACTTTTTAGTTTGATATAGTCCCATTTGTTTATTTTTTCTTTTGCTGCTTGTGCTTTTGGGCTCATGTTCATAAAGCTGTGCCCTGACCTAACTGCTGAAGTGTTTCACCTATATTTTCCCTTAGTAATTTTACAGTTTTGGGTCTTATACCTAGGTCGTTAATCCATTTTGAGTTGATTTTAGTGTATGGTGAGAGATTCATATCTAGTTTCATTCTTCTGCATATGGATATCCAGTTTTCCCAGCACCACTTGTTGAAGAGGCAATCTTTTCCCCAATGTAGATTTTTGTTGCTTTTGTCTAATATCAGATGGCTATAAGCCTGAGGAGTGATTTCTGGGTTCTCTATTCTACTCCACTGGTCCAAATGTCTATTTTTATACCAGTGCCATGCTGTTTTGGATACAACAGCTTTGTAGTATAATTTGAAGTCAGGCAGAGTTATGCCTCCGGCTTTGTTTTTTTGCTCAGGATTGCTTTGGCTATTCGGGGTCTTTTGTTTTTCCATACAAAAGGTAAGATTGTTTTTTCCATTTCTGTGAAGAATGTCATTGGTATTTTGATGGGGGTTGCATTGAATCTGCAGATCACTTTGGGTAGTATAGACATTTTCACAATGTTAATTCTTCCAATCCAAGAGCATGGAATATCTTTCCATCTTTTTGTGCTTCTTTCAGAAGTGGTTTGTAATTCTCATTGTAGAGGTCTTTAACCTCCTTGATCAAATTGATCCCTAGGTATAGTATTTTTTTGGTTACAATTGTAAATGGGCTTACTTTCTTTATTTCTCTTTCTGTTAATTCATTACTTGAGTATATAAATGCTACTGATTTCTGGGCAACATTACTGAAGTTATTAACCAGCTTTAGGAGTTTTTCTATAGGGTCTAGGTTTTTTTATATATAGTATCATGTCATCTGCAAATAGGGAAAGTATGATTTCATCTTTTCCAATCTGGAATCCCTTTATTTCTTTCTCTTGCCTGATTGTTCTAGCTAGTTCCTCCAGTACTATGTTGAATAGAAGTGGTGAGAGTGGACATCCTTGTCTTGTTCCAGTCCTTAAGGGGAAGGCCTTCAATTTTTCCCCATTCAGAGTAATACTGGTGGTGGGCTTGTCATAAGTGGCTTTTATTGTGTGAAAATATTTTCCTTCTATACCTAATTTGTTGAGAGTCTTTATCATGAAGGAATGTTGAATTTTGTCAAAAGCTTTTTCAGCATCTATTCAGATGATCATATGGTCTTTGTCTTTGAACTTGTTGATGTGATGTATCACATTTATTGACTTTCGTATGTTGAACCATCCTTGCATCCCTGGGCTGAATCCCACTTGATCATAGTGTATACTTTTTTTAATATGTTGCTGTATTCTAATTGCTAATATTTTGTTGAGGATTTTAGCATCTAGGTTCATCAAGGATATTGGCCTGTAATTTTCTTTTCTTGTTGTGTATCTGGTTTTGGCATCAAAGTTATGTTGGCCTCATAGAATGAGTTTGGGAGAGTAGAGTCTGTTTCATGAGAATTGGTATTAACTCCTCTTTAAAAGTTTGATAAAATTCAGCTGTAAAGCCATCTGGACCTGGACTTCTTTTTGTTGGAAGATTGCTAATTACTGCTTCAATCTCCTTGCTTGTTATTGGTCTGTTCAGGTTTTCTGTCTCTTCTTGGTTCAGTCTTGGTAATTCATATGTGTCTAGAAAATTATCCATATCTTCCAGATTTTTAAATTTATTGTCATACAGTTGTTTATAGTGGTCTCTAATGATTCTTTGTATTTCTGTGGTGTCAGTTGTAATGTCTCCCTTTTCATTTCTGATTTTTATTATTTGGGTCTTCTCTCTTCTTTTTATTTTGTTAATGTAGCTAATGGTTTGTCTATTTTGTTTATCTTCTCAAAAAACCAACTTTTCATTTTGTTAATCTTTTCTATTGTTTTTTGGGTCTCTATTTCATTCAGTTTTGCTCTGATCTTAATTATTTCTTTCTGTCTACTGCCTTTAGGTTTGGATTGTTGTTATTTTTCAAGTTCTTTGAGGTGTAGCATTAGGTCATTTACTTGGAGTCTTTCCATTTTTTTTTACCAGTAAGGGGATTGCAACCCTCAGCATGGTGTGGTCTGCACCACACTCAGCCAGTGAGCACACCAGCCATCCCCATATAGGATCCAAACCCATGGCCTCGGCGCTACCAATGCTGCACTCTCCTGAGTGAGCCATGGGGCCAGCCCTCCATTTTTTTGATATAAGCATTTACTGCAATAAATTTCCCTCTTTGTACTGATTTTGCAGTATCCCACAAGTTTTGGTATGATGTATCTTTATTTTCATTAGTTTCTAGAAATTTTTTGATTTCCTGTTTAATTTCTTCTTGGACCCATAGGTCATTCAGGAGCCTATTATTTATTTTCCATGTATTTCTATATCTTCTAGTGATTTGCTCATTGTTTTTCTCCAGTTTTAGTCCATCGTGGTCTGAAAAGATTGTTATAATGATTTCAATTTTTTAAAATTTGCTGAGACTAGATTTGTCACCTAATATGTGCGTATTAGGTCCTATCTCCTTCTTTAGGTCTAAGAGTGTTTGCTTGATGTATCTGGGTGCTCTGGTGTTGGGTGCATACGAGTTTATGATTGTTATGTCTTCTAGCTGGATAGTTCCCTTTATCATTATATAATGGCCTTCTTTGTCTTTTTTAATGTTTTTTTGGTTTAAAGTCTATTTTATCCGAAATAAGAATAGCTACTCCTGCTTGTTTTTGGTTTCCATTTGCATGGCATATCTTTTTCCATCCCTTCACTTTTAGTCTATGAGTGTCATTACAGGTGAGGTGGGTCTCTTGAAGACAGCGTATACTTGGGTCTAGATTTTTAATCCAGTCAGTTAGTCTGTGTCTTTTGAATGGGGAGTTTAGTCCATTCACATTTAGAGTAGTTATTGAGAAGTGTTGTTTAATTCCTGTCATTTAATTGCTATTTAGGTGGTTTAAATATCTTTTGATCATTATTTCCCCTTTTATTTCTCTTCTTCAATGTGTGTTGGGGATTTAAGGTGGAATAGTTCAGCTTCTTTCTCTTTCTTGCTGGCATTTTTGTTCTAACTGTGGGTTTTGTTCTTTCTCGTGTATTCGTGATGATGGTCAGCATTATTCAGATTCCAGATGAATGACTCCCTTGGGAATTTCTTGCAGGGCTGGTCGTGTGGTGGTGAACTCCCACAACTTTTGTTTGTCTGGGAAATACACTATTTCTCCCTCATTTCTGAAGGAGAGCCTTGATGGGTAAAAAATTCTTGGCTGGCAGTTTTTTTCTTTTAGTATTTTGAATATATTGTTCCATTTTCTTATGGCCTGTATGTTTCTGGTTGAGAAGTCTGCTGTTAGTTTGATGGGGGTTCACCTATAAGTGACCTGACACTTATCTCTTGCTGCTTATAGAATTCTCTCTTTGTCTTTGAGCTTTGAGAATTTAACTATAATATTTCTTGGGGAGGATCTTTTTGGGTTGAATCTGTTTGGGGACCTTTGAGCTTCCTGGATCTGAAGGTCTGTATGTCACCCTACACGTGGGAAGTTTTCTGTTACTATTTCCTTGAGTAGGTTTTTGATACCTTTTCCCTTCTGCTGCCCTTCAGGAATACCCACAATTCAGATGTTAGAGTGCTTGAGATTGTCTGTTATCTCTCCTAGGTTTTCCTCATTATTTTTAATTCTGTTTTTCTTTTTTTTGTCTGCCTGAGTTATTTCAAAAAGACCATCTTCAAGCTCTGAAATTCTTTCTTCTGCTTGCTCTACCCTGCTGCTCAAGCTCTCAGTCATGTTTTTTATTTCATTGAGTGAATCTTTCATTTCTAGAAGTTCTGTTACACTCTTTTTTATGGTATTAATCTCTTTGAAGATTTCCTCCTTCATATTCTGGATGTTTTTTCTTGTTTCATTGTGTTCTGTAATTGAGTCTGCCTTTATTTCTTCAAGTTTTCTTAAGATCATTATTAGAAATTTTTTTTTAGACATTTCAAGGATTCCCTGTTCCATGGAGTCTGACTTTGGGGCATTAATGTATCCTTTTAGTGGTGTCGTTTCTTCTTTATTGTTTGTACTTCTAGTGCATTTTCGCTGATGCTTGGTCATTTGGTAGGGTGTTTGCTTCTTCTATTACACTGAGGTTGGCTGTGGAGTGGCCTTGGTTGCTACTGCCGGGGGTGAACTGTTTTACTTGACAGTAGGTGTGGTGGTGGTTATGTTAAACCAACTTGGTTCCTGTTCGAGACTCTGTGGTCATAGAATGAGCCCGTAACGCGTGGAGTTCTGCTGGGTCAAACTTGGTGGGTCAGATCCATAGGCTGGTGCTCCCCCCTGGGTCTGAGGTGGGATGAGGGACCACGTGGAGTCACATGGTTCTGCTGGCTGGATGGTGCTGGTGGGCTCACCTGCGCAGTACTGGTTCGGGGCAGTGGGGTGGAGCCTGGAGCTCTCCCATGCCTGGGTTCAAGGCAGTGGGGTGCAGGAGCCGTGTGGAGCCATGTGGTTCCGCTGGCTGGCTGGCAACGGCTGGCTCAGAGTGAGCTAATTTAGCCTGGAGGTCATAGTTTGCTGAGCCGTGGTCTAGGACAAGGTAAACATTCACTAAACTCAAAAGGAATTTCCTAGTATAGTAATAGTATCATCTCTTTATTTTATGTTTCTAGCAGCAAGAAGATGCTTAGAAGATCATGCAATTTTGCTTTATAATTTTAATTGTATATTTGCAGCAACCTCCTTTAAAAACACCAAAACAAAGCCTTCCTATCCCAGACCTTAAGTTTTACACTGACTGATCTTTGTACCCTTAACTTTGGGAAGGGTTAACAACACTGAAAAACAAAATAAAATCATTTTGCCTTTTCTTAAGTTTCTTTCCTAATTCTGAGGTTTTTGAAGTAAAATATGAAATAAAAAATTAGTGAGTTCACTTTTTAAAAAATAGATACTTTGTAAAACTGTTTCTACCAACTTTGTTTTATAGAAGGTTTTCTGGAGATTCTAGTTAAAAATTTCAGAGAGGAAAACAGCTGTTGCCATGTGGAAATATTACGTAATTCTTTCTGACAGCACCTTTACCTTGTTTTCCCCTAGGCTCTGTTCACAGTGGGAATAGTCTGTGTGTTTGAGGGACCTGCTGTGCATTACCTTGTTGCTCTTACCCTGAATAGAATTGTGGAAGCTCTTCCCAGGACGAGGGGTATGATCCTAAAGCCAGAAGACAGCTTTTCCACCACTATTCTGAAGACAAAAAAGCAGCATCTTTTTAATTTATTCACAAACCCTGGTTCAAAGTCTTACCATTTAATGAAGCTTCCCAGAAAAGTATGTGCTGTATGCAAAGTAGTGCTGTTTTCAGGGAATGAAACTGCTTGTAGATTGTTGTAATCGCTTTTTAAAAGTCCACTTGATTCTTAGTTTCTAGAGTCGAGCACTGGGCCTTGCCTTCTGCAGTGTCCCCGACAGCACCTAGCAACCACTTTCCAGATCATGTGCTGCATTGTGGAAGGGAATGGCAAATTCTTATTAATTTAATTTAGCTATTGGAGTGGAACCAAGAATGTATAGAAGCGCCTGAGCCAGATAACAGTTGGGAAGAAATGTGAGTTAACCTCCCTTCATTCCACAAGGCCCACTCCGATACACGGGCATGCACGCCCCATCTGATGACTTGGGGCAACAAAGTACAAATCACCAATTAAATCTTTATAATTTTCAGGAGAGGATGATGTGCATCTTTTAGAATCACATCTCACTTGAGAATAGGTCCACAAAGAGCCTTCGTGAATCAAAGATTTCTGTAAACTGGGACGTTCTAGGCAAATGTAAGGTTTAACAAAATGACTCCTATTACCAAACAAAATGATTTATTTTATTTAAAATTGCTTATGGAGATGACTTCAAATTAACAATCAAATGGAAGGACAAATTTTAAAAATAGGTTACTGATAGGGAGGGAGAGAAAGGAGACGAAAGACAGAGAAGCTAGATTTCTTCAAATACATTTTGTTTATATATTTGATTTTGGAACCAAGAAAATGTTTTAAATAATTATAATGTAAAATTAGATGTAAAATTAATATCCAAATAAATGAACTTAAAAAGAGATCCAGTTAATGGCATAACTACAGAGAAGCATCATTCTGAATGTCTTTAAAATACAGTAGTTTGAGTGCATATACCTAGAGACATGTACCCTAAGGACAAAAAGAACTGTAGAAATAATCCTAACTATTTTCAGTGATCATATTGTTGGAGATGGTGGTCGACAAGGAAAGTGCTGCTCAGATCCCCCTATAAAGGACGTCTTGCGCAGGGAGTGGGCAGCCTGGACTGTCAACTCCTCCAGAGCTGACCTCAAGCGCAGAGCCACCACTCCTAACATCATGCCCCTTCTGGTGCAGCCCACATCTGGTGACCAAGTAGGACAGGAATATAAAGTCTGGCCAGTTTGGCCCAACACGAGACATCTGTGACGGGCATTATTTATTCCAGAATTCCTTGCTGGGCTGGCCAGGGTTGTGAGTGACCTGATCACATTAAATCACGTTGAATAGTCTTCTGCGCAAGTATTCCTGGTCCCCCTTTCTTTCTCATATTGTACCCCAAACTCCACTTCCGTGTCTGCTTCCAGAGAACCCAACTTGTGACAGCGGTAGAATTAGTACTATCTTTCGGAGACCTTTATATGTGTAGATTAAGATAAAGCAAATGAGTTATTATGTTTATTTTGTTTAAAATCAGAATTTTTGGAGTAAAAGTCTCAGTGAAAGATAACTACAAGGCTTAAATAAAAACCCTGCAGATTTGGATTTTAGTTTAAAGTATTAACGTGAGCACATGATGTACTTTATCTTTAAAATACATATTTTTGTATCAGTCAGCTTTTGCTACTTAAACTACCCCAAAGCTTAATGGCTTAAAACAATAAACTTGTATTTCTCATGATTCTATGGGTCAGCTTGAAAGAGGAGGTACTCAGTGTCCACGGGTTGGGGTTTCAGACACACGCCTGGCTTTCAAGCCAGTCCCCGCGGCCTCAGCCCCACTCCAGGCCTCCCCTAGCCCAGAGCTACCGTTGCTGGTGGGACCTGTTTTTGGCCCAAATAAGAGACCTCAGGGGGTTGACTTATGCAAATCCAGTGGCTGGGTGTGCTCAGTAGAAAGAGGTTATATAACCCTAATGCTCAGTAAAGTGGAGTTTATATTCATTAGACAGTGTGAATATGTATTAGACAGTGAGACTATAAGAGTGGAACCCCGACAGAAGGCGGGGTTGTTGCCCCCCTTCCCAGTGCCAACCTGCACTCTGCTTGCTGAGGTGTGCATCTTGCTTCTGTGCCAAAGCTACTTTCAACAAGCGGCTGCTCACTCTCTTGAGCCAGCCTGCACTCTGTACTGGACTCTAAATGGGTATTTCTTACTTTTGTACTAAACCTGGTGCAGGCCCTGCTCGGTCTCTGGAGCTAGGCCGCACTCTCTGTGAAATCTGTGTCTCTTATTCATTGCATTAAATCTGTTCTCACTTTCTACTGTGACTCTGCCCTTGAATTCTTTCCTGTGGCAGAGTCAAGAACCTGGTTAGAGGACGAAGGTGGGTTGAGGCCGACTATCGGGCCTCTCAGACCCCTTCCCCTCTGGCATCAAGCCGGGTGGCTCCTTCTGGTTTGGGCTGGCTGGTTTGGGGATGGATTGCATAGGATGGCATAGTTCACATCCAGGGCCTCAGCTGGGACAACCAGAATGGCAGGTACCACTTTCAATGCGTTCTTTTACCCTCCAGGAGGCTGAGCCAGCCTTGTTCCCAGTAGCTCGGTGAGTAAGCCACACGTGCTTTTCAAGTCTCTCCTTTTGTCACTTTTGTTGTGGTCCATTAGCCAAGTTAAGTTGCATGGCCAAGTGCAGGTTCAAGGGGTAGAGAAATAAGTTCCACCCCTCAATGGAAGGAGTACCAAAGTCAGATTGCAAGGAGACATGTTGCATTCAGGAAGGGGAGGAATTTGTGTCCAGTTTTGTAGTTTACCATATTTTCTTACACTATTTAAAAGACCTAGAAACAATGACCAGCTGACCAGGAAAGAGCACCAGGACACCCTGGAGAAGTGGCTGATTCCAGGTTTGGGGCAGGAAAAGTAAAAGATAAGGCTGGAATATCGTATAATACCAGACAACAAGAAAACTACCAAAGACTGCCAGGGTGGTATCAAAAGGACTTGGCACCAACTTGAATAGACTCCCACTGGCCGGAG
The DNA here is from genome assembly GCF_000696425.1 of Galeopterus variegatus. Taxonomy (NCBI): domain Eukaryota; kingdom Metazoa; phylum Chordata; class Mammalia; order Dermoptera; family Cynocephalidae; genus Galeopterus; species Galeopterus variegatus. The sequence goes on along the minus strand of NW_007727076.1, from coordinate 287,144 downwards.
ATGGACGAATTTGAGCATTAATAAGGATAATAACTGCAAGGGATTGAAATACTTCAGGTTTGTTTAAAATCTACGAGTTCATAGTGACTCTAAGGAAAAACTACCATTGGTCATCTTTGGAAGATGCTAGAGAACTAACTTGTTACGTTGAAAACTGGCAATTAAAGGGGAAAGAATAAAGCGTTTATTTAGTCTTTCGTATATTAGTTGTACCACAAGGTAAACCAATAGCTGATGAGGAGAAGTTTCTCTTTAATAGGTATATTCCAGCTAATAAATGAAAAAGAATGATAAAATTAGGGTATCACCATTTTCACTTCCTAATAAATTAATCAATCTAGGCAACCATCAGCACCAGCTGCTAACACACAGGCAACTAGACCCCACGTGCCTCCGGAGGGAAGAATGTACTCCCACCTGAGGAACAGTCTTGCCAAAAAAAAAAAAAAAATTGAACCCAAATCTGATCAAGACTTTAAATTGAACCACCGGTGTAAAGGTTAGTGGAATATGTTAAATGACACCCAAGGGACGTAATCAGAAAACCTAGCCCTGTGGTAAACAAACAACCTTGTTTCTTAAACAAAAAGTTGAATTGCAAGGCAAGGCACAAAAAAAGAGGGGGAACTTTTAGATTAAAAGAGGCATATCAACCAATTGCAATATATGGACTTTATTGGTGTCTGGCTAGGCTAAGGCCTGGAATCCTCACAGCACCAATTGTCTAGCTCTTAATCCTGTTCGTGACACCAATTGTAAAGCTAGGCCACCACGCCAGTTGTCGGGCTCTTTTACCCACCAGTAATCGTGCACCGATGGGCCGATGGTTGAGCTAAGGCTGGGTCTGGAGCTCCCAGACCCCTCAAGCCCATTGTCCAGACTGGGTCACAAACCCTTCACATGCCAGACTGGGTCACCAGACCCCACACACGCCAGGCTGGGTCACCAGACCCCTTCACGCAGGTCTGTGAGCTGGGTAACTGGCCAAAAGGTCCTTGGAGCCATAGGTTGGAAAGCATGGCCACGCCAGGTGGATGCCTGAGGCCAATGCCCACCCGCCTGCTTCACTAAACTCTCTCTCTCTTTCTACACCTCTCTCTCTCTCTACCTCTCTCTCTGCCTCTCTCTTCTTTCTCTCTGAAGAACACAAGAATTGCAACAACACTAAAAAAATACATTGGTGTGCATGCACATTAACTCCACACACACACACACACACACACACACACACAAATTTGCCTACAATGGACGTGCTGAACCACACCCAACTGGACCTGAGGCGAGGGCCCTGACCAAACTATTCTATTTTCCCAACAATTGGGATTCTGATTCAAAAAACAAGAGCATAAAACCAAAATTTTATAAGAAAATCAGAGACCTCTGAAACCTGATTGCGTATTTGATGATATTCAGGTGCTGACAAAGGTTAATTTTTTTAGCTGTGTACTTACGTTTTTGAGTCTTCATATTTAGCATTATATACTGAACTGTGTATGTCTGGAATATGTTTTAAAATAATTTAAAATTATCTAGAGTGGGCAGGAATGGGACTGTGAAGGAGAAAAAATTAGCCATGAGTTTTTAATTGTTGAAACTGGTATAATAGAAGTTTATTATATTCTCTTTATTTCTATATATGCTTGACATTTTTTATAATAGTTAAAATACACTTGCATTAGTCTATTTCTGTTGCTTATAACAGAATACTTGAAACTAGATAATTTATAAAGAAAATAAATATATTTCTCATAGTTTTGGAGACTGGGAAGCCCATTGTCCAGGGGATGCATCTGGTGAGGGCCTTTCTCTTGGTGGTGGCTCTCTAGGGCAATGCAGGGTGTCACGTGGCCAATGGCATAAGAGAGAGCTGACCTCATGTAAAGGTGCTCTCTTATAAAGCCATCAGAACCACGCCCATGACCACCCATTAAACCGTCAATAGACTGATCCACTCACAGTTCTCACAATCCAATCACCTCTCAAACGTCCTGCCTTTCAAATACCATCATTGGATTTCCCACCCTTTAACACTGTTACAACAGGGGTCCAGTTTCCAGTACATGAACTTTTGGGGGACACATTTAACTCATAGCAATGCTTACAGACAACATGAAGATTAGGGCAACAATAAGGTTCCAGTGAAAAAATAATAAATATGTCTATTACAAGAAGGAAAACTCTGAGAGTGAAGGTCACCACCCCTGACACTTAAGTTGAAGATTTCTGCCACGTCTGACTTTCACTTTTCTGTGGTTTGTTTTCTTTATTCTCTCAAGGGAACCTTCTATTGTGTGCCTGCTAGTTATTCTCCACTTGACCACCCAGGATCCGTTCTCTGCCCTTCTCTGCCTTTCTGATGCTCCTGGAGGCCACCTCTAGGGACTGTACGACCTGTGCTCCCTTCTAAATGGACTTCTGCTTGGGTATAGGAGGGCAGTGTAGAGGAGGTAACGGGGCACTAATTCCACCATCTCCTCCCTGCTTGGGCTCTGCAGTTTGACAGTGGCACTTCGTTCCACAGCTATAGCTCTTGCAGGACGGTCCCTCCCCCAGCTCTGCTCCAGCTGGGCTCTGATAACACCATTTCCTCCCCTGGCACCTTCAGCCCTTGGGAGGGTAACGGATTCCCACTGTTTCAAGCCCTAGGTGCCTCAACGTCCCTTGCTTGGTTCCTATGTGAAGGGACTCTTTAAGGAGTCCTTTCATCAAAGCCTCCTCTTTAAAACATCTGAGCCTGATTTTTCCTGCCTGGACCTGAATGAATACAGCTCACGTTACATTCTGATTTCAACATTAACATTGTTTTTCTTGCTGTAGTTTATGTAACTTAAATTTGGGACTGAATTAATTATTTAACAAATATTTACTGAGTACCTACCACGTGCAAGGCGCTATGTGTATACCTAAGTGTACAACGGTGAGTGAGACAGATGAGGTCTGTGCCCTCACGGGGAATGTCTTAGTCACTCAGGCTGCTATTCCACAGTACCATGGACTAGGTAGCTTATAAGCAACAGGAATTTACTTCTCACAGTTCTGGCATCTGAGATCAGGGTGCCAGCGTGGATGTCAAGTTCAGGTGAGGGTTTCCTTCTGGCAGACTGTCCACTTTTCCTTGTATCCTCACATGGTGGAAAGAGGGTGACAGAGCTCTGTGGGGTCCTTTTCATAAGGGCGCTAATCCCATTCATGAGGGCTCCACCTTCATGAACTAGTTACGTCCCACAGGCTCCCCCTCCTAGTACTATCATATTGAAGATTAGAATTGCAACATATGGATTTTGGGAGGACACAAACTTTCAGTCCACTGCAGGGCGTACAGTCTACTGGAAGAGCAGGACGATACAGCAAGATCCTTTGAGTTGCGAATGATAAAAAACCCGAACTCAAGATGGCTTGCACTAGTCTGGAAATAGGGCTTGCTTCCTATGAAGTTTTTTCTAGGACCTCAAGCAGTGTTGCCAAAACCCAACTCCTCTTTCTCTCATGCTTCTGATTTTACTTTCCGTGTGTGAGCTCCGAAAGCTCTCCACTCAGTGCTGCAAACGTGCTTGAGCAGTTATGGGGAAAGCGCAGGTCCCATAATCCATCTCATTGCTTCTCGTTGGACCTGGCTGGGCCGAGGCCTCTTGGCCATTATGAACATTGGCAGTGGAGTCTCCACCTGAAGCACCTGAACTGAGAGTGGAGGAAGGAGCTTTTCCCGAGGAAAACTGCAGCACTGTTTCCAAACGAAAGATGCCCCAGAAGCATCAGATGTTCATAAGCACAGATAGAGAATGACACCGCCTGGGACGCAGATTAAAGATGATCAACACTGTCATGCAAGATGATTCAGGGGTGCTTATCGTAGCAAGGCCTCGCTCTCCAGCTGATCCCCCTGTGATTTCAGCTGCACCTCTGGGGTCAGTTCCCATGCTTGTGGAGAGCGTTCCCCCTGTAATTCTGCCTCCGGGCTTCCCTGGCAGCATCGGCCCTGGCTCTGCTTTCATACAGGGCAGACCTGAAGGGTGCGCCCGGGGCACCCTTAACCAAAAGAGGAGAGAAGTTGGTGGATAAAAGCCTAGGCCCCAATCCTTTGCAGACAGTTCTATAACATACTCTCCATGGTTCATCAGAAGGTTCCTAAGGAGGGGGAACCTCCGTTCCTCACAACCATAACCAGCCAACAGGGGGTCCTTGACTGCGTTTCCTCCTTTCCTGTCTCTCCATTTCCTCACTGCTCCTTCCAGAAATCACTTCCGAAGTGAGCCCTTACCTCAGTCTCTGCTCAGGGGATATCAGACCGAAACCCGCTGAGACCCAGTGTTAGGAAGGAGCTGGCCACGCGAACAGCCAGGGGAAGAGGACAGTTTTGAAAAGGAGAGCGGAACTCTGTGATCAAACAGGAGACATGGATCATGTGCTCTTCAGGCTGTGGGGCAGAACTAGGAAAGGCCAAGGTGGTAAAGTGCACGTCGTGAAGGGAAAAGTTTATCATGTTGCTTCTATAGTTCTATATTAATAAACATTCCTACAATTGTTTGCATATTAACATAGTTTATCATGTACATAAATGTGATGTATATAATTATTGTTGTTGATTAGTTTCTTCGCCCCATGCACTGAAAATTTTTTGAAAGCAGGAAGCACTCCAACCTGACACCTCTAAATTCAGTTAAATTCAGCAAATGTGCATTGAGCACATACTATATTCAAAGCACTTTGCTGAGTGCTATAGAACAAACTGCCTTGCACAATAGGCCCTCGTGGAGGCAACAGATAGACATAAACGGCCAGCTTAAGACTTATCAAGGGAACAACGAGGTTACAGATATAATGCCAGGTACCCAGTGGCCACTTAGTAAAGATCATTCAGTCATTCTTTCATTCACCTTTTACTAAACACATATCTTATACCATATCTGTAGGTGGGGCTGTCTTTTTAAAATTGTTTTTACTATTCAGGTGCAAAAAATATTAATGTGTCTTCAAAAGCCAACTCTTCTTATAACTACCTGCAGATTCCCTCCCTTTGCTGTAAGCGTCTTTCCTGCCTTTCTGAGACTCCCGAAAGAAAGCCCCCCCATTTGGCCTTTTCCTGGCCTCCCACACATATTTCCTGAGGACATGGAGCCTCTCCCTCTGGAAAATGCAAATGATACTCTTACAAATACACAGAGTGTTAGCTCTGAATAGGACCATGATGTTTTCTAGTGTTCTTCATAGAAATTGGTATTTATACTGCATACCAGGAAAAATGGATAGGACAGTTTGTGCCTGGAAGGGGCAGGCCCAGGATCTCCAGCTGCCCTGAGGGCTGAGGGGCTCAGTATCTCTGCATGCCAGTGACCAGAGGTGATGCAATATTAACAGCTTTAATATGAACAGCATGGGCACCTACCAATCAGAATGGACACTGGGCTGGCTAGTTAGCTCAGCTGGTTAGTGCACAGCTTTTAAACACCAAGGTCATGAGTTCAGCAAGCCACCAAAAAAAAATGGACTTCCAATCAAGACAGTGGAATAGACGGTCCCCAGCACCACGCTCTCCCACAATCAACCAATTTACAACTATAAAAAAGCAACAAGAGCCAAGTTGGGGCCACTAGAGCTCAGGGGAAGAGGAGGAGAGACCTATGGAACATGAAGGTGGGAGAAGCCACGATGAGAGAAAGAAAGGGTCGCTCCCACCATTTCAAATCCCGGCTGCTTCAAGACTGGCCCTGGTGAGCACATTGAGCAAGAGCTGGCAAAAGCCACAGCTGTGCCCTTTGGATGAAGTTGCTTGGAGGTGGCAGGGAAGAAGAGGGCCTTGGCCCCCAGGCCAGCAAGACCACTAACAGGGTTCCCGTGGACCCACATAGGAGTGAGGGGCCACAACAACTGAAGGACAGGAGCCACTCAGAGGCTGGTGAGTCATTGTGAGGGACTGGCATGTGGCCTGCCCCATGGGAAGTCTTTGGAGTGCAGGGGATGGGGGAGATGGGCCCACCGAGGGAACACTGGGGCACAGCAAGGACATCTAATCTACCCTCCAATCAGCACAGGACCACTCAGTGGAGACTGGTCAGGAATATAGACCTGCAGGGGGAGCAGTTTGATGAAAAGACCAGAGTTTCCATACAACCCAGGTGTACCAGACCTCACAAGATCCAGAAATACTTAGAAGGTCACCCATTAAAACCTGAGCTGCACAAAAAGACTTCCCCAGGGAATCGGCAGCAAAGCAGCAATTTAGCTCAACCATAGGGCCCAAGTGCTGGTCCCCACAGGAAGTTCCCTCATCTTAGAAGTAAGCAAAGGACAACAAATTAGTTCCAGTGCAGAGTTTAAGTGATGGGAATAGAGACTAATCCAACACGGAACTGAAAGAAAAAACAAAAAACCCACAAACAGAGACAAAGTTTGATATTAACTAGTAAAGGTCTACCACCACCAAAGAACACCTATAACACCTAGAAGGACTGGAAGCGCCTGGGCTCCCAAGCCAGGGTGGGGAGGCCAAGGTCCTCAGCCACACTCCCTGATGTCTGCACCCAGCCCAGCTATGACTGAGCCATTGCTGGAAGTGCCCTGGGCTCCTGCGGTGGTGGTGGAGGGACCACGGGCCTCAGCCACACACCCCAAAGTCCACATCCAGCCCAGCCCCAACCAATCTGCTGCCAGAAGCCCCCAGGGCGCCCCTGCCAGAATGAGGGGGGTGCTGCAGCCTCGACCACGCTCCCTATTCCTTCCTTCTCCCACCCGATTCCCCTCCCCTTCCCCTCCCCCTCCCTCTTCCCCTTCCCCAACTGGCCTGCGACATCTTAGAATGTAAAAATAAATAATACTAAATAAATTAATTTTTCAAAAAATTTATACTTTCATACCAATCTGGTATTGTCCTATCTTTTAAGATGAAATCTATTCGTATACTTTAAAAATTAAGGGGCATTTGGAAAAGAATGAAAAATCACCTGAGAGATCATAAACTCTTGAATAAAACAGTAAAAAAAAAGACACTGGGCACCAGGATGACCAGACAGGGACATGCACATGACTGGCAGCTCGCTCATGAGCCACCCCTGTCACATTAATATTTCTTGGCCCCCCTGCTTGAAGATGCTGCTTTAGAGATTGTTTAGCCCAGCCCTCTGTTTATTTTTCAGCTCTTCAGTTTTACAAAAGAGAGACCCAAGGCACAGAGAGGTGGCTGGGCTTAGCCAAGGGCACTCACTAATCTGGGCTTCTCCCCACTCCATCTAGAGGTGGCTCCTTTCACCCCTGTAAGGTCCTTTCACAGTGCTTCTAGTCCCAACTCCCTACGCGTTTATGCTGTGCCTTTTGTCTGCAAGGCCCTCCGTTCCATTTTCCCACTCCCAGCTCCTCCTCTCCTCTTGGTAACTGCCTGTTCCTCCGTGGAAGCCCAATTATTCACCACCTCCTTTGTCGAACCTTCCCTAACCACCCTGGCCAATCAGTCACTCCCTCTTCTTTTACCATTCCTTCCTTTTTTACCAGTGATTTTTAAAAACAAACAACTTTAATAAGGTGTAATTTACATACAATGAAATGTGCCCATTTTAAGTGTGCAGTTCAATAAATTTTCACAAATGTATACACCTGTGTATCCACCGCCAGGACCTGTATACAAAACATTTCCCTCGCCTCTAAAAATTCCCTCCTGCTCTTTTCAGGGGGTCTCCCCCACCCCCATGCAGCCCTAGGAAATCACTGATCTGCTTTCTATCACTACAGATTAGATTTGTGTTTTCTAGGATTTCATGCAAATGCGATCAAACAACGCGTACTCTCTCCTCTCTGGCTTCTTCTGCTCGGCAGGATAGTTGTGAGATTTGTCTCTGTGGTTGTGTGTTTCAGCAGTTCGTTCCTTTTGTGGGTAATATCCCATTGTATGGATAGACCACAATTTGTTTAACCGTTCCCCTGCTGGTGGGCATCTGGGTTGTTTCCAGTTTTCAAAGCTGCTCTGCACTCCCAGTGTTTGACAGTGACTTGTCCTATCGCACTTTTCATATTGATTGTAATTATGATTTCGTAGGAGGGAAGATGTACCCTCTACCCTCTGAGGGTTTGATAACCGAGTCTGTGAAATAACTGACAATAGGCAGACTAACAGGAGAAAGTGCTTCATTTATTATGTGCACAGGGTCATCAAGGGAAAGGAAAGTGGATAACCAAAAGCCCAGTGAGAGCTGGAAGCTTCTATACTGTTCTCATAGGGGAGACGAGAGGGGTGGGAGGCAACGCAGGGGACAGTAAATGATTCGGGGGAAAGATGAATGGGCCCTTGGGAGAATAGGTGACAGTTTGGACAGTCTGTCTGGGCGTGGTGCTGGTGTCCAGGCTCCTCTCCTATGACAGGACTTCAAATTCTCTGCTTGATGAGCACCCCTCAGGGAGGGGACTGATGACAAGTGAGTTCCCTTTGGAGCATCTGTCTTTCAGCAGGTAAGGGGAGCTCAGAGAAAGTCTCTCCCTGCAACTGCTGTCCCCCAAGTGACCTTGGTTCAAAGTAATCAGCATACCAAAGTGGCATATTTAGGGTGGCATTTCCTGAACTCCTCTAGTTTATACATAGTGGAAAGAGCACGAAAGCCGGAGCTGAGCCCTAGGTTTCTGATTCTACTGTTGTCCTTTTCAGCTCTGTGACTGTCACTAAGTTACTTAACCACTCTGAGTCTCAGTTTCTTCATACGTAAAATAAGAAATTTCCAGGGTCTTGCCCACACGCTGACTGGCAGTGCGAGGGTTCCCCAGCAATCGAGTAGAGGCTTCCTGGGAGATGCTTTCCAGCAGTCGGTTTAACCATGGAGGGTCTAACTTGAGACTTGTTGGGAGGGATGTGCTAAGCCTCTGCAGGGACAGGAGCACTGGCTTACAATGAGGGATGCAAAAGACAGTAGATTGTGCCTGTGAAACAACTATGTATAGTTGAGAGGCAGCAGGAAGCTGGGGAGGGATGGGTGCAGGGGCAGCAGCGACATTAGTGGAAAGTTACCTGCAGAAACACAGGAGGTGGGCGGAGCATTCCTTGAGCATGTCCAGGATGGTCCTAGGTATTGAAACCAGTCAATTATGATGATTCCCCCCAGATAACTTTGATTTAGAGCTAAGGATACCCAGCCAGGCTCAAGGTTGCACAGTCTTTTTTTCTGCAGCTCTTTGCTAATCAAATTAAACCCTTCTTGGCAATAAAGGAGTCTTCCAAAAAGCTGACTGGGAGGATCGATTTTGCACATATTATGATCTGGCTTTCCAGTTGCTTCAGGCTGCCTGTCTCAGCTCAAGTCCCTCTTTCTTTTAGCTACTGTCTCCTTTCATTTTCCTGTAATCGTTAGTGATACCTGATCCCATTACACACTGGTGACCTTCCAGAAGCATTCTGTTGTTGCTTCAGGCTGCCTGTCTCAGCTCAAGTCCCTCTTTCTTTTAGCTACTGTCTCCTTTCATCTTGCTGTAATCATTAGTGATACCTGATCCCATTACACACTGGTGACCTTCCAGAAGCATTCTGTTAACTAACACTCATGATAGCTGCTAATTCACAGAGAAAAAGGCTCTGTACTGGGCCGGTACATTTTCACAGCAGTCTCATACACTTTGCAGTTTCAGCTGCAATGCCAATGGAATTTAAAGCACTTTAGTTAGAAAAGAGAACACTGTGCTTCGTTTTCCAGAATCATGTATGTGCAAGAACCAGTGCCAGCAACAGAAATTAAAAGCTCCCTGTGCCTTGCTCTGCCTGGAGCTTGCACACAGAACTCTTCCAGGCTCTGAACCATTCCTTCATGACAATCTCTCTTCTGTGGCCTATTTTCTTTTCCTTGAATTCATAAATATCTAAAATTTGTGTTTCTAACTGCTAAGACATCTCCTTCATAGGTTAAATATTTCATAGCTATAAATTTCTTTGGAGAATTGTAATTACCCCAAACAAATGATTTCTAGGCTGAGAATTCCAGGCAACTTTATGTACATGTGGTCTAGAAGATACTTTGGGGTCGGCTGGTATTTTTAGTTTTCTTTACATCACATCAGCCACTAATGCTGGCTAGCTGTATTAGTCTGTTTCTGTTGCTTACAACAAAATACCTGGAACTGGGTGATTCGTAAGAAAATGAAATTTACTGCTTACAGTTTCTGAGGCTGGGAAGTCCGATGTCCAGGGAACACAGCCGGTGCAGGTCTTGGTGGTGACAGTGATGGCAGGGTATCACATTTTGATATGGTGGAAGCAGAGAGAGAGAACCTCTCATGTGCTCTTCTTTCAAAACCCTCAGAACCACACGCCTGACCACCATTTTTAATCCATTTACTATGGCACGGTCGTACAATCTAATCACCTCTTCAAGGTCCCACCTTTCAATTATCATAATAGGATTTCCCACCCTCTTTACACTTTCACAGTGGGACTATGTTTTTGGGGGACATCAATCTATAGCACTAGCATTGCCTAGGAGATAAATAGAAATATTTTACAGTGCACAAGATGGTAGCTGATCTTACATGATTCTTCAAAAACTGAACCAGGAACTATTATGGAAAACAGAACTGGTCATCCTGGTCTTCAGTATGAACTAGAGCAGTGGATAATACACAGTAAAACTAGACTAACCCAATTATTTGTTCAGGTCCAAATTTTCCATGGCCATGTGAACACAGCATTTTTTAAACTGTCTATCTGGCTTCCAGTAATACACAGTAGCATGATTCATAAGGCAGGAAAAGGCCTGTAAGGTATGAAATCATCAGTCCAAAGGGATGTCTACAATTTGTCAGAAATTGCTGCGGTCAATAAATAGTGGAGTTTTCGGAACGTGGCTGCTCTCTGAACAAATCCAGTAATGATGAACACATGACAAGTCGATTTACCTTTTACGGGAAGCATCCAGAGATGGTTTGCAGACATAAGATTGTTAGAGTTTTAGAAAACCCCTAAATGCTATAAAGGTGATCTAGACATAGGACAGGAACATCACCAAAGAAAGCTACAGCCTAATAAGCTGTACGATAACCTGAGTGTCGGAGCTAATAAGGGAGGAACAGCAGGTTGTGTTCTGTGTGGGCACACGGGGAATCAGAATTAGCAGGGGCTTCTGCCGCTGTTGTGCTGGAGTCAGCTAGACAGGTTTACAAGAACTGGCTAATACTCAGGAATTTCACAAGCCCTTGTTAAATTCCGCTGGTAGCTTGAGGTCAGCCACTGTGGGAGTGTTTGTACCACAGAAAATGGCAGCTGTTGTAGACCAGGGCTTTCTTGGGTAGTTTCGTTTTGTTTGCAGCAGGCTGGCTTACCAGCCCCCACTGTCTAGGGCTGTGGAAGGCAGAGCGATTCCGTCAGGAACGTGTGTTCCCAACTCTCAGAGTGGTACGCGCTATTTGGAACTGAAAAAACTCACTGGACTTTTCCTGGAACCCGGCTTTAGTGTTCTTCCAATTCTCTCTGCTTCAGGTGTTTGCTCACCACGCAACCTTTGCTTATCCATTTGGTACCAGATGAATAGGTGTTCAATCGTATTCCTCCAAGTCTTGGGGACTCTAAGGAGCCCTCTCAGGGGACATGTTGGGGAAGGAGGGGAGGGCACATGAAGCTGACCAGGTCCTTCCCCTGTCTTTTGCCCAAGCAGCTTCATTTTCTCTGTTTTACATATCGCTCATCCACAAAATCAAAACAAAACAGTTGCTTGAAGAAAAAGCATACCACTGCTGAAACTAAAAAAACAAAAAACCACAGCTTTTGAAAATAGTAGGCCAGAGCTTGTTCGTTCACCAGAAAAGCACCTGCCTTAATGTTAAATTATTATTCAGCCACTTGTGAGTTTAGTTAACATCAATTACTTTTCTATCAACTGATAAAGCTGGGATGCACCTACCGAAAAAGTCACATTTCTTGGCCAGCCCTGTTGAAGAGCAGACCCGCAGTGAGGAATTGCTCTTGTGGGACCTTTGCCAGGGTGATCAGCAGCCTGTCCTCTCTGACTGCGCTCTCAAAGGCAGCAGCTGAGCCATGTTCTCTTTGCTGCAAGGAAACCGGAAGATGAGTCCATCAGCTGAGGTGGGCTCAAGTCAAGTCATAGGAAGTTTTTGCCCTTTAAAATGGTTTGGGGGTAGAGGGAAGGAGGAAAAGGGGGAAATGGTAAAGGGACACGAAAATCACCTTCTTGTATATTGTAAATTAAAAAAACAAAACAAAACAAAACAAAACAAAAAAACATTCTCCATGGGGGGAAAATGGTTTCCCTATTTTTTTTTGTTTTTTTTATTGAAATATAATTGATTGTTATTAGACACACTTCAGGCTTTCCCATTTATGAATTATTTAACCTGTCCTTCCGTATCTGTTTTAAGAGATGATAATAATATCTACCTCTGAAATTTATTGTGAGATTTATTAATGTGCATAACACTAAGGTCAAGAGTTTGGATTCATACCAGGCAGCCGTCAAAAAGAAAAAAAAAAAGGCTTTCCTTCCAATTAAAAAGTGACCCTGTGCTCCTTTTAAAAATTTAGAAAATTAAGGAAAAAGAAAAAGAAACAATAAAAATTTAGAAAATTTGAAAACCAAAAGGGAGAAAATAAAAATCACTTATCCATCATCCAAAGACAGTCACTGTATCTTCTGGTATGTATTCTAGTTGTTTATATATATGAATATATTGATATTTTTTAAGTTTTTAAAAAAACACTTTGAGAGTGTATTAGTCCATTTCTGTTCTTATAACATAATACATGGAACTGGGTAATTTGTAAGGGTAATGAAATTTATTGCTTACAGTTTCTGAGGCTGGGAAGTCCACAGTCCATCTGGTGGTGGTGACAGTGACCCAGGGGTCTCACATTGCAAGATGGTGGAAGCAGAGAGAGAGAGAGAGAGAGAGAGAGAGAGAGAGAGAGAGGGGCAGACTCACCTCTTCTTTTAAAGCCCTCAGAACTACACCCCTGACCACTATTTTTAATCCATTCACTCCTGCATGGTCCTACAATCCAATCACCTCTTCAAGGCTCCACCTTTCAATTACCATAATAGGGTTCCCCAACTCTTAATAGTCACACTGGGGCTGTTTCTAATATATAAAACTTGGGGGACACAATTCAAGCTTCAAGGAGTTTTGGGGGGACATAATTCAACCCACTACAGAGAGCATAATGTAATGCCACTTGACTGGTTATCAGCATGGTTTCCTCATCTGTAACACATGAGTTTGGGTTGATCTATACATGAAAAGCCTCTTATGTAAAATCCTAAATCGAAGCTAATGTAAAAGCTCCACGTTTAAAAAAATTCAAGTACGTAGTTATTGTGGTAGGTACTATGCACACGTGGCATAATCTAAAGGTAAGATATGGTATTCAACAAACATATGTCTCCCTCCCGCCTCCACCCCACAGCCTACCAGTTCTTCCCAGAGGTAACCACTGTTATCAGTTCCTCGTTTATTTTTCAGAGATACTCGGTGCATATACAATCATATATGTAAATTGTACTAATTAAGAAAATGTTTCTGGTTTATACAAAGGTACTTCAAAAAGTTCATGGAAAAATAGAATGAAAAATAACATGAATCTTTCCATGAACTTTGAAGTACCCTCATATATGGAAGTAGAACTAAAACATTTTCAATCTTTACTAGAACCTTTTTAAAAAGTGTTTTTTGTTTTGTTTTTATGCTTTATTTTCCTTTATGGCTAGAGAAAGCTTCTCATCTATGTTAATTACTATTGTCACAACCATCAGCAAACAGGTATTAAATACTTACTGTATACAGGTTACTGTAGTAGCATTTCACTCAGAGAATTAATTAGCCTCATTTGGTGAGGGGAGAGTTTTTGGTAAGATGATAGTTGTATAACAATGAGACTTTCTCCAGTTTAGAAGTAAAGAACATATCCCATTTCACTCAGAGAATTAATTAGCCTCATTTGGTGAGGGGAGAGTTTTTGGTAAGATGATAATTGTATAACAATGAGACTTTCTCCAGTTTAGAAGTAAAGAACATATCTGCATTTTCTGTCTAGAAAACGAAAACGAGAAAAATCCCAGCATAATCACATTTAGAAGTAGGTAATGTGTGTTTAAGAAGTCAGTGCAGATATAAATAATTCTCAGTGGTGGGCCCATTACTTATGCATAGCCAACATGAAGGTGGTATCGGTTTTCTATTGCTGCTGTAGCAAATTACCAAACCCTAGTGGCTTAAAATAACACAAATTTATTGTATTCTAGTTCTGTAAGAAGTCCAACACAGGGCTTATTGGGTTAATATCAAGGTGTCAGCGGGGCTGCAATCCTTTCTGGAGGCTCTAGAGGAGAATCTGTCCTTGGCTTTTCCAGTTTCTAGCAGCCACCCACACTTCTGGGCTCACGCCCCTTTCTCCACCTTCAAAGCCAGCAATGTTGCATCTCTCTGACCCGTCTTGTGTAGTCACATCTTCTGACCACAGCCAGGAAAGGCTCTCTGCTCTTAAAGTCCCATGAGATAAGACTGGGCCCAGATAACCCAGAATAATCCAGATAATCCAGAATAACCTCCCCATCACTAAATTCTTAATTTAATCACATCTGCAAGCCTCTTTGCCATGTCAGGTAAGATATTCGCAGGTTCTGGGGAGTAGGATGTGAACCTCTTGCGGGGAGGACAATTACTCAGCCTACAACAGAGAACGAGAGAAGTGATTTCCAAAGGAAAGAGACGTTCCTTCTATGCTGCAGTGTGTTAGGAGTGATTCTTGGGAAAAAATCCCCAAATGGAGCCTGAGATGTCCAGCCCTCCCTGAGTAACAGTTTTTCATTTCTTATGGGAACAAAATATTAGCATGTTTTACCATCATTCATAAGCAAGGCAGGCCAGGGTCACTCTGCTTTTCCCTGTAAAATGCGCTTCACGTTTCACTGAGTAATACCCACTAATCCTTTGACTGGCATCCCTTTCATTGATGAGTCCTGTTTCTTCACCGTGTAAGGAAAAGACAAACTGTTTTTCCTCTTCAGTACTCTCACAACACTTCTGCTCACTAAAATTGTCAGGTTCCTTTCCCACACACCAAGCAATTCCCCACTTCTTGGCAGACACCGACTGGGGGTCCCACAACCTAACTGAATTCTAACACTCTCTACCTGGAGATACTGCCAGACTCGCAGGTTACCAGCTCAGTCCCAGAAGGCTGCCCTCACTTCAGACGCTAATCACAAGTCCAGGTGATTACTGGTGCTTCTGACTGACCAGCATAAAACAGTGGTCCCCATGACCCCCTTCTCGGGTTTGATCATTTGCTAGAGTGGCTCGTAGACCTCAGGAAAATGCTTTCCTCACTATCGCTATTAACTTTACTATAGAAGGATACGACTCAGGACCAGCCAGATGGAAGAGATGCGTGGGGCGAGGTGCAGGGGAAGGGCTGCGGGCCTTCCACGCCCTCTTGGGGTACAGCACGCTCCCAGAACCTCCACATGGGAGCTCTTCAAGCCAGATTTCTAAATTTTCTAATTATTTCCTTATAAAACCCTACAGTGAATTCCTATGATTTTATGTTGCCTGAACATCTAATTTTAAATCCTCCTCTGTGTCTTATCTAAATGACATACCTAAACCTAATTCTGCCCCATCAGAGCACACCTAAAAAATAGCTGATCAAACCTGTCAGGCCAGAACTAGAGTTTATAGCCACTTCCCAGAGAGAATCCTCAAGACCAATTAAAAGAAAAAATACAGCAAATGCAGTTTTGAAGAAAATGGTATTTTGTCCATCCAGAGGAGCTTTGGAAACATTCAGACTTAATAGACGACATGCCTTAGGCTCTTTGTTGAAAAAAGAAAGTTGCATTCCTTCTCTGTGCCTTTAGATACAGATCTTCTATCTTGTTCCATCTAGGAGTTATTCCCTTGGAAATAAAAATTTAGGGCGGCTTAGCTACCAATCGCTTGGGACAATGAAACAGTAATAAACACTGATAGTCTGAGAGAGAAAGAAATTTTCTGTGTTTTTTTGTTTCTGTCTGTCTGCACTTGGGACCCAGGATGGTGAAGGGGGATATGGACAAGAGCTCCTGTATCTATCCAGTATCTCAAAGGCCCCGGCTAAGAGAAGACTGGTTGATGCAATCTTGTTTTCTCCAAGGGGAAAAAATTTTAAAACAATATTCTGATATAACAGAGGAAAGCATCATTAAGTCACCAAAATAATACTCTTTTAATCTTCCCTTTCCTTAATGAACTTGATGAGAACCTACTTAGTTCAGTTAAAAGATATTCATTAAATTGGGCAA
The DNA here is from genome assembly GCF_000696425.1 of Galeopterus variegatus. Taxonomy (NCBI): domain Eukaryota; kingdom Metazoa; phylum Chordata; class Mammalia; order Dermoptera; family Cynocephalidae; genus Galeopterus; species Galeopterus variegatus. The sequence goes on along the minus strand of NW_007727076.1, from coordinate 270,894 downwards.
CTGCCCAGACTCATGATCTTTCTAATTTGACTAATCAGCTCTCCAAAAAAAAAAAGAAAGAAAAGAAAAGCAAGTTCTCTAAAGACATAAGCTTACAACTTCAGCAGCTAACTGGTCAAACTATCTCTTTTAAGAGAAGGCAGATTGCCGCAGGCAAACAAAAAAAAAGGGAGGAGGGGGTCTGCTTTCACTATAACAAAGCAGCCCACCTCAAAAAGATTACAAATAACTTAAATGGAGGACCTTGTTTTCCAAAAAGGCAGTTCAAATATACCTGCTTAAAATAAGTAAATTAGGTAAATGGTATTAGGGTAAATGTTCATGCATGAACTTAGGATAATTTCAAAAAATCTTCAGTGATTTAAAATCTTAGATCTGGCACAGGGTGGTATGTCCACAGACATCGGCATCAGTCATTTAAAATTTTAAAGTCATGTTATGTTGAATTAAGTAATAGGTAATCATAAGATGTCTGAGTCGTTTCTAAGTAAGTTAAAATAGTAAAAACATTAATTATTAAACATGGATTTAAGTTTATATATTTTGACATCTTTTTTTATATGGTATAAAAAGCCAAATATATTTAGATCTGTTAAAAAAATGAAAGAAACATATCTTTCAAAAAATTAGGAAATGGTTTCATCTACAAATATTGACATAAAACACTTCAAAATTGCTTGATTCGTAGGTTTTTCACTAGAAATTAGGGTTACTAAGAGTTAAAATTATAGTTATACATATGTAATTAAAACCACTAGGTATAAGAGAAACAATTCTACATGCAGAGTGTATAAGAAAAGTAGGATGTAAGGAAGTAAAAGGTGTTTTTAGTTAAAAAAAAAAAAGGACTATAATAAAGACATGAGGATATGGTTTTTTTGAAGGAAAAAAACATGTCTAGTTTAAAGTGTATTCAGACGTTGTTTAAAATTGAAAAAATGTTACAGACAAAACTAAATGAATATAATTGAAAAAAATTGTAAGAACTTATAAAAGGTTTATAAAAATCATATCTGGTATGGTCAAACCTGACTGAAACTGGATAGATTTATTTATAAGTACTTATTAAAATTAGCTTTGATATTAATAGTACACTGATTCAAAAGTAAAATTTGGTGTTCTCTTTTAAACAAGATTTTCAGGTAGTATTGATAAAAGACAGTAAAAAAATTTGTGTTCATCTTTTGAGCAAACTGCAGGAAAAAAAGTGGAGAGAGTAAGAAACAGATTATGTCTTTATTAGATCTTTTTGATTACTTTGGAAAACTGAATTAAAAATTTAAGTTTTTTCCCTCAAAATAGGTAATTTTATATTTATATAAATGTGTTATCAATATTGGTTCCAAAATTGCATAAAATTCCTAACAGTCTGATATGTCTTGGTATATGTTATCAGTCATAATTACGGATATTATTTAAAATTGTTGTAGGCCATAGAAATAACCAAATTTCTTTGCCAATTGTATCTTCAACCATTTTAAGTTTTGATCGTTCACAGTAAATTGTTTTACTCTGATGATGCTTCTAAAAGATCTTCACAAGCAACTATAATCCCAAAGTGTTGTATCTTCATAAAAGTTCATAGAAGGGATAAAAAGACTAACAGATACTCTAAAATACAGACCTCTACTAATGATTGAGACTATTCAACTGGACAAGGTAAAAAACTTCAAAACTCAATGAAAAAACTGGACTTACAAAATTGCTAACCTAACATCAAAGAAAACAAAAGTTAGTTACATGGGACTGAGCTGATAAAGAACTAAAAGAATTTTTAATGATTTAAAAAAAAACATTTCTAATTCTTTTTATGTTATGTTTTTCAGATTTAAGAAAAAAAAATTTTTTTCTATTTTGGGCTGTTTATAACTTTACAGCAATTTGGGTAAGTAACTATGGTGCACCTAATTCTAGCCCTGTCCATTGTACTTGAGTTTTTATTATCTCAGCTGAATGCTGAATTTAAAAAAATCTCCTTTCCTGAGGAGTTCCCTCTGGGCTCCACAATGATCAAGAAATATGCTTCACTGGTCAAATAACTTAGTCCATTTACAATATATGCCCGAAGGCTCTTGCACTGCTAATGGCTTAGCTTGTGTTCTACACTGTTTGAAAAGTGTCTGCTTTCTCCTTTTAAAATAATAACAGGTAGATCTATGTGCCTAGACAAATGGCTTTATAAATCGGCTCTTCTAAAAAAGCGATATTCTTTATTACTGCCAAGGCCTTATAAAGCTCCTCACTAAAATATTCTAAATCTGTAAAGGATTCCTTCCACAGTGAGCTCTCAGGAGATGAAGACATTAAAGACTCTGGTCTGCAACCCAGAGACTTTGCTTATTGACAGCATCATCAGGTGAAAAGGCTGCTTCCAGCTACATTGAAAGGGATTATGTCAAGTATTATTAACCAATCCCTGTGCATGTGAGCTTAAAGCATTGACTAATGGATTCATGTTTCTCATTTTAAAAAGGCAAATCCACCTGAATGGACCTCCTGCATTACTGGAGATCTTCAGCTGAAGCTAACCCATACCCAGACACCTCACTCTTGCAACCAGGATGAGAAGACAGCATCGGGGCAGACAGCTTTTCCCAAGACTCTTGATGTGACCTAATGACAACTCCTGATCAACACTGCTGAAACATTTTGGACTTCTACTTTCACTCCTGAAAATTGTTATGGTCTCAGGCTTTTGTCAGACTGTGGGTCTTATTTCTTAATTCACATTCTAACCAGGTCATCCCATCTCAACTCCCATGTTGCTTAAAATTTGGACTTATACCTAGAAGGCAGAGCCTAATTTCTTTCCCTCCTACATGGGACATGACTTTCTAGGAATCAGCCTTCCCAGCTATGAGGCACCAAAATGTCTACCTGAGTTGATCATCAGTGCTTTCAGATAAAAGATTTTTGATCACAAGGGGGAAAATCTCAAACAATACAAAAGTTGTAAAAGTATTTTTACCCAGAATTAAAGCTTGCTGAACCTGCAGTAAGGTCATGGGAAACCATGCTGTTGTCTGCCCTTGATTTCCCAGGAAAGAATTACAGGTCTAAAGTCCTTTGAGAAATTGAAGAGTCCCCCCTATAGGAGGAAGGCTGAAAGCATTACCAATAATACATAGATATTTTTGGGTTGCATACATGACCAGTTGTCTGAGGAAGAAAAAAAAATCAGGCCTGGTTTACAGATGGACCTGTGCAATATAATAGCACTACCCAAAAGGAGAGAGCTGCTGCACTACAACCCAGCTCAGGGGGGACCCTGAAGGACAGTGGTGAAGGAAAATCCTCCCTAGTGGCAGAACTTTGCACAATGTATTTGGTTGTCCTTGTCTGGAGTGAGAGCTGGCTGAAGAATGGACCTACACTGCTTCGTGGGCATTTACCAATTGTTTGGCTGGCTGGGGGCAGTGGGGAAGCAGTTAGGGGCTTGGAAGAAACATGACTGAAAGATTGGTGACAAGGAAGTTTGAGAAAGAAGTGTGTGGATGGGCCTCTCTGAGTGGGCACAGGCTGTGAAGATATTTGTGCTCTATCTGAAAGCTCACCAAAGGGCATCCTCCACAGAGGAGGCACTTAATAACCAGGTGGACAAAATGATGCTCTTTGAGGGTGTGAGTTTCTTTCCCAGCCATCTCAGTGTTTGCTCAATGGACCCATGAACAAAGTGCTTGTGGTGGCAGGGATAGAGGCTGTGCATTGGCTCAACAACATGATCTTACCATTACTAAGGCCGACTTGGCTAATCTGCCAACAGCAGAGATCAATATTAAATGCCCTTGGGCGCCTTCTCCAGCACATGGCTTCTGTAACACATGGAGACTACCAGCACCCAGAGGCCAGTAGATGGCACCCTTTCAGACAGTTTCATAGTGGAGCATCTCGGGTGAGACACCTCCCTGAGAACAGCAGGGAGATTTCCAGAAAGTTCTGGAGGACATATTTCTAGCAAGTTCCACTGACATAGCATCACAGCAACTTGTCAGCCATTCAATGAGTCACTGCTGTGCTCTCTCCAAGGTCTGGATCTCAGACCTGGGGGGTGGATACAGATAGAGAATAAATAAGCCCTTTCTTTGATTTGATTGATTACTGTACTGAAATTTAAGAAGAATCAAAGTTTTGGTCTAATACTGAAAGGATGAAGGGATCCTCAAATACAACATACAACACAAAATACAATATTAGTAAGTAATATTTCTTCAAGAATTCATGAAAATTTGTTTCTTATATTAAAACCTGAAGCTGAATATAGTCAGATAACTCTGGAAAATTTGGCTTTGTAATTTGAAAAATCTAAATCCTTCATATTTGCATAAACTGTTGTTTTAAAGATTGTGACATAAGGGATGAATTGAGACTTTCTAATACTTGCCTTTGATTTCAAGCTAATGCAGTCTTTTGCTCCCTGTGTTGCTGCTTTAAAGCTGGAAAAATAATAATTAACATTTGTAAGTGCTTTATGATTTACAACCTGCTTTTACATACACTATATCTTTTAATCTACTCAAAAGCTTTCCAAGTTATTTATTACAGTTTAAATAATGAATGTTTTACTTTTTCTTGTTAAAATATTATATGTTCATTGTAGAAAATTTAACAAACATTGAGAAAGAAGAAGAAGAAATTTTAAATGACCTATAATTCCACTATCAAGTAATAACTACTGGTAGAACTTTAATGTGTATTCTTTCAGTTTTATTTTTTTGAAGATAAAGACATGTTTTTATAAAAATGAAATCATGTTGCATGTAATCTGCTAATTCATCTAACAAAATATTATAAATGTGTTTTTATGTCATTTAAGTGATTCCTCTTAAACCATGTTTTTAATCCTTTTGAATTAGGACCTCATTAAGAATTTAACAAAAGCCACATTCCTTAGGCTCCAAAAGAAGCAGCTATGTGGATAATATACACATGTCAAATTTATCATTGAATCATCAGAGGAGGATCCAGGATTTGCGGGACTTGAAACATATAATTTTGGGGGCTGTCTTTTATTTCTTTGTTTGGAATTTTATTTTATTTTTTTGTTAGGTTGCATGTTTATTTTAAGAATATTTAACACTGCAAAATATAGAAAGTAGCAATACCTACTGCACTCTAGCCCCAAGTAATTCTAGTCAGTAGAATGGTATTTCTTCTTACAGAACTCAGTTTATGAAACTATGAGTAATACTTTCTATTGTACTGATTTAAAAAACATAAATGGAATACAAAGAATCATTAGAGACTATTACAAACAATTATACACCAATGAATATGAAAACCTGGAGGAAATGGATATATTTCTGGACACATACAAACTACCAAGACTGAACCAAGAAGAAATAGAAAACCTGAACAGACCAATAAAAAGCAATGAGACTGAAGCAGTAATCAGCAATCTCCCAACAAAGAAAAGCCATGATTGGACGGCTTTACTGCTGAATTCTATCAAACTTTAAAGAGTAACTAATACTAACTCTCTTCAAACTATTTCAAAAAATTGAAACAGAGGCCATTCTCATAGAATGAGTTTGGGACCAACATCACCTTGATACCAAAACCAAAGATACAACAAAAAAACAAAACTACAGACCAATATCTCTGACGAATACATATGTAAAAGTCCTCAACAAAACATTAGCAATCAGAGTACAGCAACACATCAAAAAAATTATACACCATGATCAAGTGGGATTCATTCCAGGTGTACAAGGATGGTTTAACAATGTGCAAGACAATAAATGTGATACACACATCAACAAAATAAAGGACAAAATCCATATGGTTATCTCAATAGACACAGAGAAAGCATTCAACAAAATTCAACATCCCTTCATGATAAAGGTTCTTAGCAAATTAGGTATAGAAGGAAAGTGTCTCAACACAATAAAAGCCATATATGACAAACCCACTGCCAACATCATCCTGTATGAGGAAGAGCTGAAAGCTTTTCCTTTAAGACAAGGATGCCCACTCTCACCACTTTTAGTTAACATAGTATTGGAAGTACTAGCCAGAGCAATCAGGCAAGAGAAAGGAAAAAAGGGCATCCAGACTGGAAAAGATGAAGTCAAACTGTCCCTGTTTGCAGATGACATGATCTTATATATGGAAAAATCTAAAGATTCTACCAAAAAAACTTTTAGAGCTGATAAATGATTTCAGTAAAGGTGCAGGATACTTAACAATTTGCAAAACTCAGTAGTGTTTTTACACTCCAATAATGAACTAGCAGAAGAAGTCATGAAAGCAAGCCCATTTACAATAGTCACCAAAAAATAAAATAAAATAAAATAAAAAATAAATAAAATACTTAGGAATCAATTTAACCAAGGAGCTGAAAGATCTCTACAATGAGAACTATGACACACTACTGAAAGAAATTAAAGAGGACAAAAAGTTGGAAAGACATTACATTCTCTTGGACTGGAAGAATTAACATTGCAAAAATGTCCATTCTACCCAAAGCTATCTACAGATTCAATGCAATCCCCATCAAAATACCACTGACATTCTTCACAGAAATAGAAAAAAACAATCCTAACATTCATGTGGAACAAAAAAAGACCATGACTAGCCAAAGCAATCCTGAGCAATAAATAAATAAATACAAAATAAAGCCAGAGGCATAACACTACCTGACCTCAAATTATAGTACAAAGCTATAGTAACCAAAGCAGCATTGTACTCGTATAAAAACAGACACTTGGACCAATGGAACAGAATAGAGAACCCAGAAATCAACTCACATACTTGCAGCCAACTTATCTTTGACAAAGGCAACAAGAACATACATTGGGGAAAAGATCACCTCTTCAATAAATGGTGCTGGGAAAATTGGTCATTCATATGTAGAAGAATGAAACTAGACCTATACATCTCACCATATATCAAAATAAACTCAAAATGGGTTAAAGATTTAAGTATAAGACTTGAAACCATAAAACTACTAAAAGAAAACATAGGGCAAACACTCCAGGAAGTAGGGCTGGGCAAAGACTTTATGAATAAGACCCTGAAAGCATAAGCAACAAAAGAAGAAATAAACAAATGGGATTATATCAAACTAAAATGCTTCTGCACAGCAAAGGAAACAATAGAGTGAAAAGACAACTTACAGAATGGTGAAAATATTTGCAAACTACACATCTGACAAGGGATTAATGTCTAGAATATACAAGGAAGTCAAACAACTTCACAGTAAAAAAACAAATAATCAAATTAAAAAATGGGCAAAATAGATGAAAAGATATTTTTCAAAGGAAAACATATGAATGGACAACAGGTACATGAAAAAATCCTCAACATCACTAATCATCAGGGAAATACAAATCAAAACCACATTGAGATACAATTTCACCCCAGTTAGACTAGCTATTATCAAAAAGACCAAGAATAGGAAAAGCTTATGAGGATGTGGAGAAAGGGGAACCCTCCTGCACTGTTGGTGGGAATGTAAAATAGTACAAACATTATGGAAAACAGTATGGAAAATTTTCAAACAACTACAGATAAAACTACCATATGATGCAGCAATCCCACTGGTAGGTATATATGCAAGTAATGGAGATCATCATGTTGCAGGGATACCTAAACTCCATGTTCATCACAGTTGTATTTATAATAGCTAAGAGTTGGAACCAACCTAAATGCCCATCGACGGACTACTGGATAAGGAAAATGGGGTATATATACACAATGGAATACTACTCAGCCATAAAAAAGAATGAAATTCTGCCATTTGTAGCAACATGGATGAGCTTGGAGAAAATTATGTTAAGGGAAATAAGCCAGACACAGAAAGAGAAATACTGCATGTCCTCATTCATAAGTGACTGCTAAGAAAGAAAAGAAAGAAAGAGAGAGAGAAGAGAGAAAGAAAGAAAGAGAAAGAAAGAAAGAAAGAAAGAAAGAAAGACCACAATAATACGATGAACTTTCAGAAGGACAGAACAAATCTATAGTTACTAGAGGTGGGAAAGGGGGAGGAAGATGATGGTTAGGAAGAAATTGGGTAAGGGGCACAAATAATAATTACAATTTGTTGTTGCTTTGCCTCCCATGGCTTTGTCACCCCTTTTCCCCTGGGTGACAGAGCTGCCGAAGATTACTCAAAGCCCATCTCTTCTAAGCAGTGAGAAGCCCTGAAAAGGGGTTAATCTCCCAGAATCCTCAAGAGAGAGGCATTCCTTCCATTTGGGAAATTAACCCCGAATTGGGGTTCTCTTCTCACATTATTCTCTAGACCAGGAAGTTACAGGAAGAGAGCATATGTGGGGTTTTTGCTAAGTATAGTTTAACAAGTTTAACAACAGAAGCTGGTAACATTCAGTAAGACAAGCAAGGTGACCTTCCATAATCTTGATTTTAGCAAACATTCTCTTCTTACAGCAATTTCCCAGTATCTTTACATATCAATCAGTAACCTGTCTGTCTTTGAGCCAGCAACCTTGCTGTGTTACCATTCTTTATCTTACAACAGAGATTGTAGCCTGGGGAAAATTTCCTGTCCTTTGCAAGGTCAATATTTGAAACTGCAAGGCTTTGGAAAACCAGGCCCTGTGAAGTACATTTGCTTTATGCATACTCCACAATTTGTAATAATGAATATGCTAATACCAATGGTTTGATCATCACATATTGTTTACAAATAATGATAGTCAACACTGTACCCCAGAAATACATATAATCAATTATGCCTCAAAAAAAAAACAAAAAACAAAAACACACACACAAATGGGATCATACAATCAATACAGTTCAGTAACTTCTTTTCTCACTTAATGATATACTAGACATTGAAGTATATTTCATGAATGTCAGAAAGTGAATTTAGACTCTTGAATTTTATGCTTTGATCTAATTAATGGCTGATATAAAACTGTTTTTTAAATGAGTTCAAATCAGCTACTCATTAGTTTACTTTTTAAAGAAATGTGAACAGTTTTATTAAATAAGAAAAGGAAGTGCTTTTCATGTTTGTGATTTTTGATAAAAAGTTTATTATTTTATTTTGGTTATTAAGAAAAAAGCAAAACACTTATCTAGACTGTAGGATTGAGAAACTGACTGAAAGCGATGGGAAATTTCCTTTTTCTCACACGTTGGGAAGGGCCTCTAAATGAAAAAACCCATAAAATTATATATAAATATGAATATTTATTTAAAATGAGAAATCACAATATCTTAATGGACACTTAGAGATTCAGGTCATTTCTAAGCGAGATCTGTTCAGAAAATTTGGCAGAAATGCTTATGTAGAAATGTTTCTGATTGGGCTTCAAGTCCCACCTGGCTTCTTCCTCTCAATTAGAAAATTCTTTAACTCTCTGCAAGTCAGCACTCACAGGTGCCTGTTTAAGTGAGTGGTTCTTTGGCTCTCTTAGCCCCTGCATTAGCCTTAAGGTAAATGCATGTCTGTTCATAAATTAAACCCGTTGGGCCCAGATTAAGGATCCCTGCTCGATGACATCATTTTTAATGGCTTCCTAGTGATCTACTGCAGGGATGTACAAAAACATTTTTAACCAGGTGATCTGTTGAACATTTAAGATATTATAAACCACTCTGGGATAAACATCCTTATAAGTAAATCTTTTCACACTTCCCCAGTTATTTCCTTAGGATAAATTCCTATAAGTGGATCACAGGGTATGCCAAATCTTAAAGCTTTAGATTTGTCAGGAATATTTAAGTTCCATTTCACAAATGCAGAAAAAGAAGGTGTAGTGGTATACAGATATGGATCTTTAAATTCCATTTTCCTCACCCTGGATCATATATTATTCACAGTTTACCATACGGAAGCCATTTGCCACTGTAAGAGATTTTGCACCCAGAACCACTCTGTTGTGTGAAACGGTGCGGTCGTTTCCCTCCTTTTCCCAACTTTTGGCACATTCATTCAGATTCAGGTTCAGCTCAGGTTGTTCTTACTGCATTTCTGTTCCACAGTCTATTAGTGGTAAAGTTTGACACAGGGCTACTTTTAGGTATTTTGTTGAGCGTTATCACTTGCTTAATTCCTCAGATCTTAGGAGGGTCTTTTTTTTTTTTTAATTTAGATTTTTTAAATCTGATGAAGTTTAGAATTTTAAATTAAGTATTTTAAAAATTTTATCTTCAATATTTTAGTAAAGGCAATTTAAAAATGAAAATATTTGGTGTTCTAGATGTAGAGACTCGTAATGGAGTAGGGTACATGGATTAGACATAGAAGGAAAGGCAGAATCTTAAAGGATAAGTTTGAAATTGTTTTGTTTTTTTAAGTGCTTTATGGCTAATATTTTTTAATGTATGCACTATGCTACATAAGTACTGCAATTGGGGGCTGGCTGGCTGGTTAGCTTAGTTGATTAGAGCATGGAGTTATAACACAAAGGTCACCCATTACCGAAACCTCCCTCCCTCCTCCACCCTCCCACCCAACAATGTCCTTTCTATATGCTTGTCATGTCAACTTCAAGGAATTGTAATTGTTGTGTCTTCCCCCGCCCCCGGGTTTGTGTGTGTGTGTGTGTGTATTTATTTATTTTTATCTCCCACCAATAAGTGAGAACATGGGGTATTTCTCTTTCTGTGCCTGACTTGTTTCACTTAATGTAATTCTCTCAAGGTCCATCCATGTTGTTGCAAATGGCAGTATTTCATTCTTTATAGCTGAGTAGTATCTTAGGAGGATCTTAAGACATCCTTAATAAATTGTTGATTGTTGAATGATGTTGAATAGTTACAACAATCCTACAACTCCAGAGGACGGCTTATGTTTCAGAAACCTCATGATCGATCTTGCTCTACCAACATTTATGTTCTCGATGGAAACTTTTTGTCAAAGTAGACTTTTTGAGAGGGCCATGACTGTTCTAAAACTTATAACTATAGTGTTTTGTTATAAAGTTTGTTGCATTTTGTATGTTACCTTATTAAAGGCATGGAGGTATGGAAATTAGCAAAAGGAGAAACAGTAAACTGGGTTCCAACGCTCACCTTTCTGTCCCCGTGCCTAGTCCAAAGTTGAAACAGTGAACGTTTACTGAACACAAGGCAGTGGCTACACTGATTTGAGGAATCCCAGATAAGTGAATATCATTATACGAACAGACTCTGAACTACACCTACAATTACTTATATTTAGTTTTATATATAATTATTTATATTAGTTTTATATATCATAAAGGTTTGTTGAGAAGCTATTTAAAATAGTGAAAGAGTGACCCACATAGACTGGCTCTGTGCTTTGTGTGGTTCAAAGAAAGTAGATGCTCAAAGTGTGATTTCACAAATCACATGGTTTATAGCCATAAAAACGGAAGTTTTTTTCTTAGGTTCACAATGCTTAAAGGGGGGGAATAAGGAGAACGAATCTCACAGATAATACACTCCATAGACTCAGTAATTCCCCAAATTATGAAAGCCTAGCTGTTCTAGGACGGAAGCAGGCCAGTGTGGAAAGTAAAGTCGAGTTCAAGATTGAGCATAGACTCAGTAATTCCCCAAATTATGAAAGCCTAGCTGTTCTAGGACGGAAGCAGGCCAGGGTGGAAGCAAGGTCCCTCAAGGCTAGAGGACAGTGCCAGTGTTGGCAGGTCAGGCTTCAGAGATTAGCTCCAAGGTTAACAGAGTGCAGCCCAGTCCCAGCCTAAGCTGGCTGTGTTCATAGAAGCCGCTGGCACAGGGTAGCCTGCCACTGCATGAGTCTCGCAGTGTCTGTCAGACTCTTGAGTTTATACGTATTTTGAAGTCCAGTAGTTGAGGTCAGTAAATCACACATGGGGTCTGATAAGGTGTGACGTTAACATTCCCAGAGGGAGTTCACTCCAACTTCGTACACGTGGGGTCCGATAAGGTGTGAAGTCACATTCTCCAGGGGAAGAGGAGAACACTGCAAGTTCTTATCACAGCAAAACCTATCACTCGCTCCCATAGCAAACTTTGTGGCTGGTATCACTTCAACACTCTATTTACCTAGTTGTGTGGGTTAATCTCCTGGGTCTGTGTCCTGGCCATCAAACCACACAAACTCTGCTTTGCTAAAGTGGAATTCGAATTCTACAAACACACACATACCCACATTTATATCTATATCTTTCTATAGTGCAAGTTGATTCATTTGGGAACATGTTTTTGGGTAAAATTTCGTGTATATTACATATATTTCATTTTTGTAAAATGCTAAATATTCTTAGATAATTAGGTGTTTTCAGGCAATGCTTTTCAGATTGGGTGGTTTGGGGTGGAGTTTTAAAATTATTTTAAATACTGCAACCTACCTTTTGGTGCTCACAATGGGGGAAACAATGACATCTGTAAGACGGCACTCCTGTTATCTGAGTAAAGGCATCTGCCAATGACAAACGGCAAGAAGCACTGTGGTGCACCTGCAATGATTTCTGAATAGCCCTCATACCTGCTTAAATTTGTTTAAGCAAGATCTTAGGAAAGCAAAACAAAAACCTCACAGCTCTCAATTTATTCCCTTATCTAGCTGTAATAATTTTACATTCCTTACCAGCTACCGTAAACAAACAGCAGCAAACACGATCTATGCGACGTAAATAAAAAGTAGATGATGTACTTATTAACAGCATATTACATGCATTTAAGTGCAGTCAAAACAGAAGACTGTATCGGTAAGCGCTTTGCCACATGACTGGCTCAGGTAGAACGTTCTGTCTCTGCCTTCAGAGGCTAATTTAGCATTACCATTTTCCCGACTATGTGCATGCACCTTAACAAAAAGCCAAAAGAGAAATCAGAACGCTGCTGTGTTCGCTGCCGTCCGACCGCAGCTGCAATTTCGTTGTTTGCTGGGAGCCCAGCTGTGGTCACTGCAGGTCCCCTCCAACCTCTCGTCAAGGTCTCTGCTCGAGGACAGGACAAGTCTAACCGTTCCCGCGGCCCCCAGGGTTTGATGCGACCTCGGCATCAGGTGGAGAGCGAAGAACGCCTTGTCCAGTGCTAAAGGCGCTACAGGCCTTGTAGGACGGTGGGTGGTGAAAGGCGGTGGGAGCTGGCGCCGGCTTAGTCACGACAAACTCTGAGGCCAGGTCCAAGGGCAGACGGTGCACTCTGCAAAGGAAATGGACCTAGAGCCCGCCTTGGGGAAGTCACAGCATTCATTCAACAAGTATCACTGGACGCCTGCCATGTGCCAGAATGAAAGATAGACACAGTCGATACCTTCAAAGAGCTTATATTCCAGCAGGACCTAGCACAGCCTCTGCCCTACTCTAAATAAATAAACAAACAGACAAATATTTTTTAAAACCTCACAGATTCTGGGAAGAAAGCCATTGGGAACAAATAACCTCAAATCCCTTTCATCTCAGGAACATCCTGCCTGTTGGCTGGTCTTCAGAGGACTGAAGTTAAGAGTCAGAGAGAACTGAATTTGGATTCTGCCTCTTCCATGCGCTAGCAGAAGACCTTGGACAGGAAAGTCAACTTCCCCAAAACAGCTTCTTTATGCACAAAATGGGGAAGGGGTGGGTTTATACACCCTCGCAGGGTTGCTCTGAGGATTGGTAAGATGGTGTATAAAATCATCAAATACACAGTAAAGGATGAATAAATATTAGGGGAATTAGAATGAGGATGACAATTGCTGATATTTAAAATAGCATCTGTGTGGGGATCCTGCTTTAAATAGAGATGCTTTGGAACGCTAGTTTCTCAAAGGTGATTCTCAAACACCAGCTGAGAGCAAACTTGGCCCTGGCTAGTCAGTGAGGCCTTAGGGAGCTGCTAATCGTAGATAAAAGCTTCCGAACGAAGGCCAGTTCTTCTGAGGAAGTGTATTTAGAAGGCTTATTCTTTTTCTGGGCAAATGCCCCATTTAAGAAATCTTTCTCTATTTATGGTTAACAATGACTCAATTCGATAGAATGACTGCTGCAAATACGAGGCTTAATTAAATATTTTTCAGGCATAAATTGAAAGTGAGAACATGTAATTATGCCCTTTCCCATTACTCCAATCTCTCCTCCTTAGGGCTGAGGGAGGAGCGACCCCGGCCCCTCCGCCCCTGACCTGACGGGTGTGTCGCGCACGTCTTTCAGGGGATGGGGGGCGGATTCAGTCGTGAGGGAACCCGCTGGCGGGCTGCGGCTCTGGCTGGTGTCTGGAAAGGCCGCTCCCCGCCCCGGTGTCCGCGGAGGGGTCCCGGCGCGGTCCCTGGACGGGGGCGGCCCCCTTGCCCTGCCCTTTCTCTCGGGCCGAGTCTCGCCCGGGGGCGCGGAGCTGGGGGCAGTCTCTGGCCTCTGGGCTTCAGCGATCCCAGGGTACCGGCCGGGCGCCCTCAAGGTGGGATTGGGCTGAAGCGTGTTCTCTGTTTACAACCTGTCGCCTTGTCGTCTGATTTGAACCTGAATAAGACCCCTCTAGGTGACACTGCAGAGTCTCTGGCCGCTGCCTGCCTTCCTGAGGTGCGGGTGCTCAGTTGCAAGTGTGCAAGGCTGGCTCGGCTCCACGGCTGCTTTCCCCTATGCCCGGGAAGCCTCGTGTGAGGACCAGGACAGTTGGAACTGCTTGGGTTCCTTGCCTGGGCTTCTGTCCCTTGTACAGTGAAGTTCGAATACATCGTAGTGTAAACGATGTGAACCTTGGCAATGTAAAGCCTACTTCCTGTTTTAACGTAGCTTGTTCAAGTGCTTGAGGCTAACAGAGGAATTTTCTTGGCAATATTTATTCTGTCTGGCTTTTTTTTTACTTCAGGTGTTCAGAATTGTTTTTAAGTATAATGCTTGACAATTTGTAGTTAGAAAGGACTTTAATAGTCTTGGACACTCATTTTAACTTTCCTTTTATGTCCATGTTTTAATCTTTATGTAAATCGAATGACCACTGTCTTTATTAACCTCTGAATTATTCTTACAGATTTTTTTTTCCCCTGAGAAAATCAGAAAGTTATTTTTGAAATTGTGTTGTGGAATGTTTTCAGTTCACTAGGCCATAAAAGAAGGGATTTATTTAAGGCACTTTAAATGGTACATATTTTAAGACATGCCAAATGTTAAAGCCAAACAAAACCCTGGAAGATCTGTAAGTATTTCCTATGCAGAATTACTGGGAGATACTTAGCAATGCCTTATCCACTCCTAGTTTCTCATCCTGAAGTCAGTTATAATATGACTTGTTCAGTTTCCCATTCCACTTTTGAGTTAAATTCTACAATGAGGTTATAGGTTCATTTTTAATGACCTCAAAACTCTCCCTTGAAATGATTTATCACATATTTAGTATTACAGTCTCACTTTGAACACTGAAATGAAGGGAGTAGGCTTAAAGCTATCCTTGTATTTAGCCAACATTGCAAAACATTCAGATGTATTAATGTAATTTAAACTTTTGTAGAAGCAATTTTTATAAAGCTTTTTCGATTGAATCAAGGCATTATTCTCTTTAGAAAAGTCTAGCTAGACTGCTGTATAATAAGCAGAGGGAAAAGAGGTTGAAGACTTGTGAAATTTTGTTTTGTAATTTCTATTTTATTCTACATTTTGGATTTTTAAAAAACCTCCTTCATGGTGTTCATCTACCAAAATCTACTCTAGCTTGAAATCTCCCAGTTCCTGGAAGTTGAACAGTGTGTGAACAGTAAAGGACAAACCTGTCACAGGATCCTCTGCAAGTTGGGAGCTTCCCATAGGTAGTGGGTCTCAATGTAAAAAACAGAAATTGTCTAGGCTGGGCACCGAATTTTATTTTACTTATTTATTTTCTTTGCAGCTGTCTGGGAAGAGGATCCGAACCGTTGACCTTGGTGTTACAAGGTGGTGCTCTAACAAACTGAGTTAACTGGCCAGCCGTATGGGCACTGAATTTTAAGCTTCGTATGTTATCGTTGGTTGTTGTGCCTGTGCACTGTAGTATAGTGGCTGAGGTGTTGGGCTTAGAGCCACATTGGCTGGTTTTGAAGCTTGGCTTTGCTTTAGGCAAGTTATTCATCCTCTTTGTGCTTCAATTTTCTCAACCCCCAAAATGGTGATAATAGTGGTGTATATCCTCGGTGATCTCAAATATTAAATGAGTTAATAAATGTCAGGTGGTTAGCCCATAGTACCTGGCACATGATAAATGCTCAGAAATACTATTATTATTGCAATTTTCTCAACCCCCAAAATGGTGATAATAGTGGTGTATATCCTCGGTGATCTCAAATATTAAAAGAGTTAATAAATGTCAGGTGGTTAGCCCATAGTACCTGGCACATGATAAATGCTCAGAAATACTATTATTATTGCTACTGCTTTTCCCTAGTCTTCCAAGGTATCTAGTAAGCTGAAAAAGGGCTTTGGGCTGATGGAGCAGTTTTAGTGCAAATTAATTCCACTATGACCCATTTGCTCCTTTGGGGATAAATGAGAGCTTAGTCTTACTGTCCTGCCTTGGAAACATGTAAGTCAGTTATATATATATATATATATATATATATATGTATGTCTATATATATATATATATATGTATGTATGTGTGTGTGTGTGTGTGTGTGTGTATTTATTTTTGTGTGTGTGCTTGGCTGATAAGGCGATCTGAACCCTTGACCTTGATGTTACAACACCTCTAACCAACTGAGCTGATTGGCCAGCCTGTAAGTATTTAAATAGAACAGCTAGACCCTGAGCTGGGTGCCCTGGGATGCTGCTGGATAACTGCTGAAGTGTCCCTTACTGCCCCTTGGAACAGAACCTTGGATTGTCTTCCTCATGGTGGTGGTGGCTGCTATTTTAATCACCTATTTTTGAGTTTGTGATTGGGTATTTCCTTGAGCCATGTGCTCCTATAAAAAAATCATCTATCAAAATATTAATAGGTATATATGTTTACCTGATCATGATATTTCCAGGATATAAAAAAATCACTCTCATCTGAGCACTCTTTGTTTTGTTTTCTTCTTTATTGATGTTACATAAAGTTAGTTTTGATCTGACATTGTGTCATTTTCAGCTTTCATGTAAGTTTCCTAGGAAAGTTCCCCCCCATTAATGATTTTATGTACTTGTCGGTCTTCTTGGTTTGCAGGGATCTGATATTAATACTGTATTTTTATTTATTTATTTTGTCCTTTTTGAGACCGGCCGCACCGCGCTCAGCCAGTGAGCGCTGTGAGCGCACCGGTCATTCCTATATAGGATCCGAACCTGTGGTGGGAGCGCTGCTGCACTCCCAGCGCCGCACTCTCCCGAGTGCGCCATGGGCTCGGCCGAATACTGTTTTTTTAAATCAGATGTTCTCAAAGTTTTGGTCTCAGGACCCTTTCACACTGTTAAAAAATTACTGAAGAACTCCCAAAGTGGATGATCTCTATCTGTATTTACTGTATTATAAATGAAAACAAATATAAAATTTTTTGTTAATTTATGTAAAGTGACAATTATGAACACATTACATGTTAGTGTAAACAACATATATTTAATGAAAAATAACTTTTTGAAAACAAAAGATAAAGGAGTGAGAAAAGTGGCAGTGTTTTACATTTTTGTAAATCTCTAATGTCTGGTATAATAGAAGCAGCTGGATTATCGTATCTTCTGCTTATTTTGCAATATGTTGTTTGGGTTGAAGTATATATGAGGGTACTTCATTTTTTTTTTTTTTTTAAAGATGATCAGTAAGGGGATCTTAACCCTTGACTTGGTGTCATCAGCACCACGCTCACCCAGTGAGCTAACCGGCCATCCCTACATGGGATCCAAACCCATGGCCTTGGTGTTATCAGCACCACACTCTCCCGAGTGAGCCACGGGCTGGCCCTGTAGGAGGGTCCTTCAGAAAGCTTGTGGATAATACACATCCTTCCAATAACTTTTTGAATTCCCCTTGTATATGGAGAAAATCCAGCCTCACACAGTTAATGGCTGGAAAAAGGAGGGGCATTTTAAAAGCATTTTCAAATAATTGTGGATATTCTTGTTTGGTATTACATCAAAACTCAACAAGTGGTAGTTTCTTAGAAGTTGATTGCAATGTGGAATCTGAAGTCATGTCAATGGGTTTTTTAATACTCTGTTACGTTAAAATCCATTAATCTGAACTTTAAGTGGATTTTATACCCATGCCTGAATTTGTAACATCATTCCTTGGTCATTTGTAAACATTGGTTCAGTGAGTTATGCAGATCTTCCAAATTTTGACATATTTCATTATATAATATCAAAGAAGGTCACATTTGTCAATATCACCACCCATTCCATCAGAAACAAATTATTGGGAAGCTGTCTGGGTTGTGACATGAAGGTGGATATGAATTTTCCTTAATTTTGATTTTTGTTTGAAAGTTCAAATTTTATCATTGGCAATAAATGTGACTGCCAGTTGTTTCCTTGAAGTGACAGGCAGTCTCACTTCATTCATTTCTGAGAAAACCTCTGCCACAATACCCTTTGAACAGCCATAGTCTGCCAGTCATTCTTTCAAAATGGTGTTTCACGAAAAAGGAGGCTAGTTCAAACTCTCAATTCAGTTAAAGGAGTACTTTGCCTTGAGACAGCTGTGAACTGTTGTAATTCAGTATGTAGCAGAAATGTTTGAGGCGTACTTCCCATTTTGTCACACACAATATTAAAAGGGTGTCTACTCAAGGGCTGGGATTTAATCAAATTAATAATTTTTACTGATTCAAGGACATTCTTAAGTGAAACTGGCTTTTTCTTTCTTTAATCGATGCTTTAACCATGGTGCTCGATGGTTAAAAATATGACAAATACATTTTGGTGCCACTACCTTAATTGTAACAAGATGCCAGTAATTTTTTTTTTTTGTCTTTTTTGTGACCGGTAAGGGGATCACAACCCTTGGTGTGGTGTTGCCCGCACCTTGCTCAGCCAGTGAGCGTACCGGTCATTCCTATATAGGATCCGAACCCGCAGCGGGATTGCCGCTGCGCTCCCAGCGCCGCACTCTCCCAAGTGCGCCACGGGGTCGGCCCAAGATGCCAGTAATTTTAATTTAAGATTTTAATCTTCGTATTGTTATAAAAAATTGTTTTGGTCTTGTGTGCCCCCTAAAAGAGTGTCAGGACCTTAGGGTGGGGGGGAGGGGGTGTCTATGGACCATGCTTTGAGAACTTCTGGATTTAAGTCTTAAATAGGATTCCCACAAAATTTTGATTAGGACATCCCTATATGGGATCCGAACCCGGGGCCTTGGTGTTATCAGCACCGCACTCTCCCGAGTGAGCCACGGGCCGGCCCGGTAGTAGCCATCTTAATGGCTACTATTATAGTTTTGATTTGCATTTATGCTACTGTATTCAGTTTGCAAGTATATTTTTGAGGATTTCTGCATGAGTGATCATAAGGAATAGTATGGGTTTCCTTGTAGAATCTTTGTCTGACTTTGGTATCAGGACAGTGCTGGCTTTATAGAATGAGTTAATGTTAGTTAGTGTTCCTTCCTCTTCACTTTTTTGGAAGAGTTTGAGAAGGACTGGCGTTTGTTCTTTAAATATTTGGTAGAATTTACCAGTGAAGCCATCACATCCAAGGCTTTGTTTTATCGGGAGGTTTTTGATTACTAACTCAATCTCGCTAATAGTTATGGATCTATTCTGATTTTTTATTTCTTAGTGGTTTAGTCCTGGTAGGTGTTGTGTTTCTAGGAATTTGTCCATTTCGTCTAGGTTATCCAATTTGTTGGCATACTATTGTTCACAGTACTCTCTTATAATCCTTTTAATTGCTGTAGGATTGGTAGTATTGTCTCCACTTCCATTTCTGATTTTAGTAATTTGGGTTTTCTTTTTTCTTTTCTTAATCTTGCTAAAGGTTTGTCAATTTTGTTAATTTTTTCAAAAAACCAACTTTTGGTATTATTTTCTCTATTGGTGTTCTACTCTTTATTTTACTTATTTCTGTTCTAGTTTTTATTATTTCTTCCCATCTGCTAGTTTTGGGTTTAGTTCTTTTTCCAGTTGCTTACATTGTAAAGTTAACTTGTTGTTTTGAGATCTTTCTTCTTTTTTAATGTAAGCATTTATAGCTATAAATTTCTCCCTTAGCACTGCTTTTGCTGTGTCCCATAAGTTTTGGTATGTTATGTTTTCACTTTCTTTCATCTTTAAGTATTTCCTAATTTTCCTTGTGATTTTTTTTCTTTGACCTATTGGTTAAGAGTGTGTTGTTTACTTTCCACAAATTTGTTAGTTCCAGTTTTCCTTCTTTTATGGTGTAGGGTAAATGATGGACATAGCCCTATTCCCCCTCTCTGTGCATACCAGAGTTCCCCCTCCCTCCTGGGATACTACCTCTGGCAAAGGTAGTTACCCAAGGAAAGGCACGTCTCCTTTAAGATAAACAGAAGACTGGAGGAAGCAGGGACCCTAAGTGAATGAATTAGCATGCTGGTGTTAAAGCACTCTGGTGCCAGGAGAGTAACAGTAGATTAACTTATCTACTCAGCCAGATCTCTTGCACTCTGAGTTATGTGAGTTGGGTGAGGGTCTGTGTGTAAGCCTGCAAATGATTTACACCCTTACTTTGATAACTGTTGTATCTACCCCATGGCACGGATATCTAGCTGTCCGGTCGTTGATGTCTCTACCTGTTGAAATACTGGGTGAGTCCTTTGGAATAGGCAGACACTGCATGAGTGCCCTCTCAGATTTGTGGCTCTCGCTTTACATATGGATTTCTAATTTCTTCCTGTTGTGGAGTCAGAGAAGACACTTTGTGTGGTCAATATCTCTTAAAATCTATTGAGGCTTAATTTGTGGCCTAATATACAGTCTATCCTGGAGAAAGTTCCATGTGCACTTGAGAAAAATGTGTATTCTCTTGTTGGGTACATTATTCTGTATATATCTGTTAGATCTAGTTCATTGTGTTAAGTCCTCTATTTTTTACTTTTGTTTGGTTGTACTGTTCTTATTGAGAGGAGGGTATTGAAGTCTTCAGTGGTTATTGTAGAAGTGTCTAGTTCTCCCTTTAATTATCAATTTTTGCTTTACATATTTAGATGGTTAAGGTGCATAGATATTTATAATTGTTATATTTTCTGGCTCTGTTGAACCTCTTATTAATATACAATATACTTTGTCTTTTGTAAACTTTTTGGATTTAAAGGATTAAAATATTTTGTCTGATATTAATAAAGCCACTTTTGCTCTCTTTTGGTTGCTATTTGCATGGAATATCTTTTTCCATCCTTTCACTTTCAATGTATTTGTGCCTTTGGATCTAAAGTATAAGTCTTTTGCAGACAGCATGTAGTTGGATCATGTTTTTTAATCCATTCTGTCAATTTCTGTTTTTGATTGGCAAATTTAATCTGTTTACATTTAAAGTAATTACTGATAAAGAAGGGCTTATTTCTGTTGTTTTACTGTTTCTTTTCTATATGCTTTATAGCTTTTTTTCTTCCTCATATCCTTTATATTTTGATTTTTATTGAGATATTTCTGGGAGTTGACTTTGAGCTATGGTACTTTCCTTAAAAAAAACCCAACAAACTTTCAATCATTTTAATGGGTTACAAAAGAATTTTAATGTCATCTATCATCAATACAGACTTAGAAAATTTAGCATTTGATTATGTCTGAAAATAGTTGAAATCTGGGTTGGGGAAAGTTATTTTTAATAAATTATTTAATAATTCAAGTGTAATGAATTCCTGCTTCCCAAATAGTGAGACTTCATTTATTCATAGTAAAATTAATATGTTACATAGCACAACAAATTAGACCTTTTATAAAATGTCTGAATATCTTTTCTGGGGTACTGTATGAACCATCCAAACTGGTTTTTTTTTTTTTTTTTTTTTTTTTAAAAGATGACCGGTAAGGGGATCTCAACCCTTGGCTTGGTGTTGTCAGCACCACGCTCAGCCAGTGAGCAAACCGGCCATTCCTATATAGGATCCGAACCCGTGGCCTTGGTGTTATCAGTACCGCACTCTACCGAGTGAGCCACGGGCCGGCCTCAAACTGTTTGTTTTTAATAAGGGTGCATGATCAGGAAAGATATAAGCTTTTTATATGCTTGCTGTTACCTAATTTTTTGATAAAATTAGTGATAATAATAAAGGCAAAATAAATTTGCTGGTTTGCAGACCGGGCTAAAAACAAAATAATCATTGAATGTCATATGAACAAAATAACTAGATAAAAATGTATACCTTAATGTAGTAATTTAGACAGATTAACATAGCATAAGCCACCTCCAATGTACATATTTCTCTCTTAATTTACATGCTCGGCTGAGGTAATAATCTGTCTATTGCTGGGAATGTTACTCCTCTTTCCTTTAGACTATAAGACTTAATTTACCTCCCTCCCTCAAAATTTCTCATTTTTTTCTTTAGTGATGTTGCCAAGGTTATGGACATCTTTGGGATGTGTCTTATTAAATAATCAAGGTTTACAGTTTTCCATCACTGATATAGCTGATATGCGGGAATAATAGCTCCCTTTGCCTAGTAGCTCTAAAAGTGATTTCCTTTCAAATCATGGAGCATTTGGAGAAAGCTGACAAAAGATGATGCCTTTTCAGTGTACTTGTTTTTCCACCCTCCATGGCAGAACTGCTACTTAGATCTTTTTCAGCTGCAGTTTTTCCCCAGTTGCCACACCCATTCCAACAAGAACATTATTTAGTATCTAGCATTATCATTTTGGATTAGAGCAATGTTTCACAAATATATTTAAACAGTGGAAGCTTTTTGTCTAATGATATCTTGCAGGGAGACCCATATGTGAATAGATGAGGGTAAAATAGTGAACATGTTCTGGTTGGGTGGGAACTGGACCAAGTTATTTAAGCAGGGATAGTCAAAAGGGAATTATGTTTCCTCACATTGTATTTAAAAGATTTAGATTGCACTTTCAAGTATGAGCTGTGCATGTTTTTACTTTTTTAAGCAGTTTTTCTGACTTAAACTTAAAAGCATGTTTATTTGAAATATTTATGTACAACTTTAGTTTTGGTGTGTGTGTCAGAATTTCTTCTACGGCTTGTTTGCAGAATGAAAATTAGAACAGTTAAGTGTATGAAATTCTGATGCTCTGTGTGTGTTTGTGCTGCTGGCTAGCTGATGATCTTGATTTTCAGCTTTTTTTTTTTTTTTGGTGGCTGGCTGGTACAGGGATCAAACCCTGGACCTAAGTGTTGTCAGCACCACTGTCCAAACAGTCGAGGTAATCAGCCCGCCCTGATTTCAGTCTTAAGTCAGTGAAAATACAGGTTTTCAGTTTTTAGATTCTCTGTGCTCTGGAACTAGCTCTAGTTGAGAGCAAAAGATCAAGATAATCTCAAAACCCAGGGCTGGATGAACCTTGAAAACATTAAGAGCAGAAGCCAGTCACAAAATACCACATTATTATATGATTCCATTTATTTTATTTTATTTATTTATTTTTCCTTTTTGTCTTTTTTCATGTCCGGCAATGGATCGCAACCCTCAGTGTCGCGCCCGTACCGGACCGGGACCGGCAACGGGATCACAACCCTCTGCGTCGCACCCGCACCTCGCTCAGCCAGTGAGCGGGAACCGGTCTGTATATGGGATCTGAACCCTCGGCGGGAGCGCCGCCGCGCTCTCAAGCGGCGCACTGTAGCAGTGCGCCACCGGGCCGGCCCTTATTTTATTTTTTAATATTCTTTTTTTTTACCGGTCTGTATATGGGATCTGAACCCTCGGCGGGAGCGCCGCCGCGCTCTCAAGCGGCGCATTGTAGCAGTGCGCCACCGGGCCGGCCCTTATTTTATTTTTTAATATTCTTTTTTTTGGGCGGCTGGTGAGTATGGGGATTTGAACCCTTGACCTTGGTGTTTATATGATTCCATTTATATGAATTATCCAGAATAGGTAAATCTATAGGGGGAAAAAAAGTAGATTAGTGTTTGCCTAGTTCTCAGGGAAATGGTTCCCTAGGTTGGGAGTTGATGGCAAATAGGTGTGGAGCTTATTTTGGGGGTAATAAAAATGTTGTAAAATTGATTGTGGTGATGGCTGTATAACTCTGTGAATATGCTAAAAGTATACTTTAAGTAGGTAAATTGTATGGTATGTGGTTATATCTCAATAAAACTTTTTTTTTTTTTTTTTTTTAAAGCCAGTCTTTGTGGGAACTTTCACAATTTAACCATTCTGAAATTAAGGTTAGGAACTTATGGTTCCTCAGTGCCTGTTTCCCATGATAGAATACAGGGCCCTTTTACATGAAAGCAAAACTACCGACCCACCTTAGTTCCAGAGCACAGGGAATCTGAAAACTGAAACCCTGTTTTCTCACTGACTTAAGACTGAAACCAGGCTGGCCAGTTAGCTCAGTTGGTTAGAGCATGGTGCTGATAACACTAAGTCCAGGGTTGGGTTCCTGTACCATCCATCAGTACTTCTTTCTATGACCTAATACTATTCCATTGTATGGATATATATCACATTTTGTTTATTCATTCATTAGATGATGTACGTTGGGTGGTTTCTACTTTTTGGTTATTATGAATAATGGTGTTATGAACATTCATGTACAGGTTTTTGTGTGGACATAAATTTTTATTTCTTTTCAGTGTCTCCGTGGAGTGGAATAGCTGAATCATATGGTCACTTTAGCCTTCTGAGGAACTGCTAGAAGGTTTCCAAAGCAGTTGCACCACTTTACATACCCATCAGCAGTGTGTAAGGGTTCCAATTTCTCCATATCCTTGCTAACACTTGTTATCTGTCTTTTTAATTTTTTTATTAGAGCCATTCTAGTGGTTGTGAAGTGGTACCTCACTGTAGACTAAGTTCTAAAATAGCAGTTAGGCATAACAGGAATGATAGTATTCTAAGGAGGAGTTATTACAATTAAAGTGTTTAATAGGCTGACTTAGGGATATAAGCATCAATAGCAGTTCTTAACCCTGGCTGGGCATGATTAGTATCACTTCCTAATTAAACAACAACAAAAAATTGATGTTACAGCTCTATCTCATCTTTTAGGATATTGTAGTATTCTCTCCTCCTATCTACCCCTACCCGAATCCTTTATTTAAAAGGAAAAGAGTGAAGGTTCAGTTGTAGAGAAAGAATCCACTCTACCTTAAGCAGAGAGGGTTTACTATAGGCTAGCTTAAAGAATCATTGGGATGTATCAGTATGGGTTTAGTCAGGAGATAGAAACTACACAGTAATTTAATATGGAAAGATTAATGTAAAGAATTAGTGAATCTAATAGAGGATTGGAATAAGGAGGGATATACCATAAGTAAGGATAACTCTAAGGAATATAGGAATAGCAGATATAAGGAGCAGTGACTACCCCTAGGGCTGAGATAGAGTACTTCCCCATACTCCACGGTGAGACTTAGACCTTGTTAGAAAGGGCAAGGTCAAGGCTAATACCTGTAGTGTGTCACTAGGGAATTTGCTGGAAATCTGCCCTTTAGGGTGCCAGGGAATGCTGTTCATGGGGAGGTGTCTCACCAGAGGCACACTGCTACAAAATTGCCTAGGCTTTTGTTGGAGAAGCTGAGCATGCGACAGGAGCCTGGTGGTGGAGAAGCCATCCCTGTTGTAGGAATGGGGCCCTGGAAAAGACTTGCTTGCTATAGCCAGGTTAGCACCTGGCCCCAGAAAGCAAAATGCTTCTCCTCTGCAATATCTTTCCAGTGCCCTCTACTGACAAAGCTTAATATCCATGCCAACTGCCAAAAGAAAAAAATCTTTAAAGGCACAAATCTTTTTCATAGAGCAGATGAAAAGTGTGAATTTGAGGGACAATAAATCAGTATCTGGCACAGGCATTAAGTGGCTTACGGAATTGTTGGGAGATCTAAAAAAAGAGACTCTTGGTTGAATTTTAAGGAACAATTCTCAAAACCTTAGCACAGAGCCAGGGAACCAAGGAAGGGTATTGTCTCTTATAATTAGAAAAACTCCTGTCTAATTTTGAAGTTATTGTTGGGAGATCTAAAAAAAGAGACTCTTGGTTGAATTTTAAGGAACAATTCTCAAAACCATAGCACAGAGCCAGGGAACCAAGGAAGGGTATTGTCTCTTATAATTAGAAAAACTCCTGTCTAATTTTGAAGTTGCTTCTAGAGCTTCCTTTCTGGAGCCAAACCGCTGTTTCAAAATCTGGAAACTGTGGAGGTCAGGAGGCTACGGTGATGAGGAGCCTCCTGCTATACCTGCTAGCTGTAGAACCACACTGGGCTTGTTCTGTTCTGTCTTCTAGTGTCTCCACTACCCAATCTTTATACCTCGGAGGAATCATGAAATAACTTTGAGGTCTCTTATCTTTGTGATAATAATCATCCTAACAGGTGTGAAATGATATCCCATTATGGTTTTGATTTGCATTTCCCTGACAGATGATGTTAAGCACTTTTTCATATACCTGTTGGCCATTTTTATGTTGTCTTTGGAGAAATAAATGTCTGTTCAGGTCTTATGCTGATTTTTTAACTGAGTTATTGATTTATTGTTTTGTTTTTTTTGAATTGAGTTGTGTGAGTTCCTGATTTATTTAGGATATTAAGCCCTTATCAGATATATGGTTGGCAATTATTTTCTCCTACTTCATAGGCTGTCTTTTCATTTTGTTGATTGTTCACTTTGTTGTGCAGAAGCTATTTAGTTTGATGTAGTCCCACTTGTTTATTTTTGCTTTGGTCGCCTGTGCTTTTGGTGTCCTAGCCCCAAAATCATTGCCAAGACCAATGTTGAGGAACTTTCCTCCTTTGTTTTCTTCTGGTTTTATGGTCCAGGGAGCATATCTGGTGAAAGCCTTTTTTTTGGTGGGAACTCTCTGCAGAGTCCTTAGGTGACATAGGTTTTCATATGGTGAGAGTGGCAAGAGTACTTTTTTACATGCTTTCTTCCTTTCTTTAGAAAACCCCCAGTCTTCTTCCTGATAACCCATTAAGCCATTAACCCATTAATTCACAAGTGGAATAGTCCTCACTGTTTCATTGCAAAGATCCAATCGTTTGTTTAACCAGAACTTTATTTAGCCCCTGCAATATACTGGCACCATTCTAGACACTTAAAGATCCCTACCCTGATGGAGATTTAATTCTAGTGGAGAGAGATAGATAATAAAAAATACACATCATTAAATAAGTTATCTAATTTATAGTATGATTTGAGTCAAGTAGTAATCACTGAAACATCAGATATTATATCATGTGACTTCTTATGTGAATATATAAAGAACCTCGAATTTCTACCACTTTTACCCCGCAACCTTGAGGAAATAAAGGAACCTATTGTGATTGCTTTTGTAGTCATCAGTGGTGATAAGCTGGGATGAATCAGATTGCAGGAATGATGTATATGGTATGATGGGGCATATATTGAACATTTGTAAGTTTATAGAAATAAACTGATTGTTCCCTTAATTGGTTTTGTTACATGTCCGTATATAGCCAGTTATTCAGTAATAATAATTTTCAAAGTTGTCTTAGTCTGTTTGGTATGCATAACAAAAAAACCATAGACTGGGTAATTTATAAACAACAGATGTTTATTTCTCACAGCTCGAGTGGCTGTGAAGTCCAAGATCAAGGTGCCAGTAGATTCAATGCCTTGTGAAGGTCTGTTTCCTGGTTCATAGATGGTGGCCTCTCACTGTGTCCTCATGTGGTGGAAAGAGTGAGCTAGCTCTCTGGGG
>NW_007727076.1:240974-241650 GCF_000696425.1 Galeopterus variegatus | reverse complement strand
AGTTACCTACACCCATAGTGCACAGGAGGGGGAGGGACGGAAGATAACAGCAAACAAGGCCCTGAGGCCTCGAGGCAATAGCTGGGCGGGCTCTTTTGGTTCTGGACAGGCAGGCAGGCTCTTAGACAACAGCCGGGCTCTATGGCTCCGGACAATCCAGTATTAGAAAGCAGTAAGTGCTGTGGTGGAAGTCAAATTAGAATTAGGCAAGGGACAGTGGATATGCTAAAGTCTGGAGATGGTTTATAATATTAAATAGGATGGTTGGGGTGGGCTTTATTGAAAAGGTGATACTTAAGCAAGAAACGTAATGGTGTTAGTCAATGGTATATCTGGTAGAAGAGCATTCCAGGCAGAGGGAACAGCTTGAGTAAAGGCACTGAGGTGAGAGTGAGCCTGGAATGTTGGAGGAAAGCATGGAGGCCCAGCTAATACATTTTGAGCAGAGTGAGCCAGGAGACTAGTAGGTAGGAGATGAAGTCAAGGTGGTAAAGTTTGGGGGTGTTCCCCTAGGGCCCTTTATGCCACTGAAATGGGCAGCACTGCAGGGCTTTGAGCAGAATGGTGACAAGATATAAGGCTTTCCTCCCCCTTTTTCCCTCAAGGGTTTAAAAGGATCACTCAGGATGTTTTGTTAAGGATGGACTGTAGGGGGCCAAAGGTAGAAGGGAGACTG
>NW_007727076.1:238245-240040 GCF_000696425.1 Galeopterus variegatus | reverse complement strand
TCTGTATGTGGGATCCGAACCCTCGGGTGGGAGCGCCGCCACGCTTCCCAAGCGGCACACTTATCCAGTGCGCCACCGGGCCGGCCCATTAAGGGGTCTTTTAAAGGCACATAGTCACACAGGCAAAAAATCATATAGTCACATACTTATATTTATCATATAGTTACATACATACTCTCCTGGCGTGAGGAGGAGTTTGGGGAGGCCCAGTGCAAGCTGATAACAGAAGCTGAAAGAAGCCAGTTAATCACTGAGGGACAGCAAAAACTTTCACAGGGTGGTTTCCTCCTTAGGTTGTCTAGATACATCTGGATACAGCTCTTGATGATAGCAGTTAAGGACAGCATAGGCGGGAAACAGCAAAGGCAGGCAGAACTTAAAATTTTTCTAAGTACAGGACAATTTTTAACCTTCAATTTTCACCACAGGTGTTGGGGGGCTTTCAAACAAGAACACTTTTCAAACAGAAAAAATGGCATAAGCTAAATCAATCTACCTCATCACAATATAATGAGGTGTGGAAAGCTTGGTTGGAATGTATTTAAGAGAGAATGGGAAGAGAGGACTTGCTGACAGCTTGTATAAACAACTCTGCTTTCAGGAGGAGAGAAATGGGGCAGTAGCTAGGTTGGGGAAATGGGAGCAAGAAGTTTTTTCCCCAAGGCACAGAAATAACATATTTTATGGTAATGAAATGATCCCATAGACAGGAAAGAGTAGATTATACCTCAATTCTGAGGCCAGTTATGGTCTTTCCTTTCTGTGCTCTCTCAGCTTCTTTGTCCCTCTCTTGCTTTGTCACACTTGCTTGGCAAAGCCATAAACCTGGTGAGATGCAACACTTGCAGCTTCTAGGTGCTTGCTCTTTCTATTACACCATACGGTAGTGAATGCAAACTTTCACAACAAAAAGAAAGTTTTTCGTTTTGAAGTGCCCTGGCCTCAGGCTTCAGTAATAAAAAACAGATGTAAGGGACACATTGGCTTAGCCTAAGGTTGAGAGCTGGCCTTTTTCCTGGGGGACTCTTAAGCCCAGAAAGCAGAATTCTTTGAGGTTGTTGGTCTTTAGTGAAGATTATTTGCTGCGGGTTAAATACTTGGCTTTTGAGCATTTTCTGTGTTGGTGGGGCTGGGAGATACTGAGGAGGTAAGAAGTTATTTGCAATTACAAAAAAAAAAGTTTTAGTTAGTCTTTTCATTTGTTATTGGTGGCATTTCCAAGTCCCTGGGTTCCCAGTTTTCTGGGTTCTTCTGGGAAGAGAACCAATTGCCCCCTTCTCCTTAGTTTTCTTTTTTGTCACGTGGGCTTAAACTTAACTATTCGCTTACTATCTACTTTAATCTAGTCCCAGGAAGGAGAGGAAAGAAATGCTTATGGTTGAACAATTTTATTGTAAACTGCAAGTTCGAATCATTTCTTAACTGTTGAAATACAGTTCACTGTAAGTGCCCAGCATTAATCTTTTCAACTGTATCAACTCTCATAAAATTCACAGTGAAATTTTCATGAGCTGTGCTGTTAATGTAGTTTTAGAAAAAGTCATACCACTCAATAAGTAGAAGTGAGTTAACCTGTTTATGGCATCAATAGTGCTTTTGAAAGCACAAAAGATTTTTTTCTCCCTGCGCTTGTACAGTAATTCTTAATTAATTTGGAAACTTGAAAAAGTTACTTTCACTTTGTTGTCATGTCTAAAAAAAGAAAGAAGAGTTAGCAGTTTAAAATTTCTCACTGACTTTAAAAATAGTCCGTGTAATTTTGTATAAAGTTCCAAATACATTTCCTTTTTTTTTT
>NW_007727076.1:226407-238065 GCF_000696425.1 Galeopterus variegatus | reverse complement strand
TCAATAAGTAGAAGTGAGTTAACCTGTTTATGGCATCAATAGTGCTTTTGAAAGCACAAAAGATTTTTTTCTCCCTGCGCTTGTACAGTAATTCTTAATTAATTTGGAAACTTGAAAAAGTTACTTTCACTTTGTTGTCATGTCTAAAAAAAGAAAGAAGAGTTAGCAGTTTAAAATTTCTCACTGACTTTAAAAATAGTCCGTGTAATTTTGTATAAAGTTCCAAATACATTTCCTTTTTTTTTTGATGTAATAAGAAAAAAAAGGTTGAAAAGTTCTCTTTACGGCAGAAAAACATCGAAAATATCTGTATCTTCCAAATCTGTCAAGTTAAACAATTTGAAATCTGTTCTTTTGCATGTTTGTTGTTTGAATATAACATTACTAACTTGTGCGTAAAATGAGGGTACTTCACAAATTTCCTGGAAATATTCGTATTATCTTTTTTTTTTCCCCCTTTTTTTTGTCTTTTTTTTTTTTTTTTTTCGTGACCGGTAACGGGATCGCAACCCTCAGTGTCACGCCCGTACCGCGACCGGCAACGGGATCGCAACCCTTGGTGTTGCGCCCGCACCGCGCTCAACCAGTGAGCGGACCGGTCTCTATATGGGATCCGAGCCCTTGGTGGGAGCGCCGCCACGCTCCCAAGCGCCGCACTCTACCGAGTGCGCCACCGGGCTGGCCCCATATTATCTTTTAATACTGTTTATCCACAAACATTTTGAGGTACCCTTGTATGTGATTAACTTGTTGAATTTGCAGTAATTGTTGCACTTTTTAGTGATGCCATGAAATTCTGCTTCAGTAAACATTAGGATATAAAATTAAAAGATATTCAAGGTGTTTTGGGGTGAAGAGTTGCAAAATAAATCTGAAGAATTATAAAAATGGTATGAATCAAGATTTAAGGTTGTTTTAAAGTGTATAATGAATACTTTCTAAAGATGAAAACTTTATCAATTGAGGGAAGATGTACATTAAATACTTTAAATGAAATAATGTTATAGAAGCCTTTTACTCTGTCTAAATACTTTATTAATTTAAAAAATTCTCATTTAGAAATAATGATACATATTTGACTACTGTGTGAATGGTGCACAGTAAGTATAAGAGTACTTCAAAAAGTTTGTAAAATAATAGAATTAAGAGATGATAAATATCTTTTCATGAACTTTTTGAAGTACCCTTGGTCACTAATCACAGGATTCTGTGGTTGGTTTGAGTATTTTAAGGAGGAAAACTAGAACAAGAAAGATAACTTGAACTGTCTCAAAGAAATATTAACACTAGATCACAAACTGCGTTGTTAAGTTTCTGCATTTTTGTAGCTCCGGGATTTTGATAACATTTCCTGGCTGATTTTAGGTATTTTAGTAGTCACACACTTCACATTGAAGAGACCCACCAGAACCGCATAAAACTCCAACATTATCTTTTGGTTTCCAGTATTATCTTGTCTTGCCCGTAATGAAAACTTTCAGTTGTATAGCTTTTATGACATCTGTGATTTAATGTATGGAAAACAGAATTATGTAAGTATTTAATATCATCAACATTTTTCTTTTAGAGTATCTGCAATGGTGAAATGAAGTAACTCAAAGATGAGCAAGTTAAAAGTCATATCAGAGAAAAGGTACTGTAATTCTAAAAATCAATATGTGTAAATTATGGAAATAATACATGACAAAATGACTTGAGGTTCATACTTTAAAAATATTATTTATGTTTAAATAGTAGTATATTATATTACTGCTATTTTATTAATATTTATTAATGTTTAACTTTCCAGTTAAGGTAGGAGTCAGCAAACTATGACCCACAGGCCCAATCTGGCTGTCCTCTAATTTTTGTGTGGCCTGTGAGCTAAGAACGGCTTTTACATTTTTAAATGGTTAAAAAAATCAAAATAATAATATTTTGTGACACATGAAGATTATATGAATTTCACATTTCTGTGTACATAAAATTTTATTGGAACACAGCTATGCTCATTCGTTTACATATCATCTGTGGTCACACTTGCACTAAAATGGCAAAGTTGAGTCAGAGACTGTATAGCCCACAGTGCCTGAAATATATACTATCTGGCTTTTTACAGAAAAAGTTTAACTGACCCCTGAATTAAAAACCCATTATGTCATCTCTGTTACAGCTCTTAAGTGCTAAGAAGTTGTCTTAATGTTGGTTTTATTTCTTTCAGTTAAAACTCAGACAAATCTGATTAATTCTATATTGGAATTTTCTTAGCTATACAGCCTTTAACAGATTGTTTAATCCTGTTAAGCCTCACTTTTCTCATCTGTGAAATTGTTTTAATGATAATGCTGTCTTTATAAGGTTGCGAAGATTAAATGGTGCCTGACTGGCTCAGTAAATGACAGTATATTAATACTGATAGTAACCAAAGTTTCTGCTGTGTAGCAGTGTTATATTTTATGTTTTTATGTGTACAGTTTTGCATTTATACATATGATTTAAATCTGTTTTATAATGATTAGTATACACACAGTTTATTCAGAAAAAGTTTGTTTCTTACATTGCTAGGTTTTCCAGTTATTAACTATGTAATACAT
Source organism: Galeopterus variegatus (assembly GCF_000696425.1). Classification (NCBI taxonomy): domain Eukaryota; kingdom Metazoa; phylum Chordata; class Mammalia; order Dermoptera; family Cynocephalidae; genus Galeopterus; species Galeopterus variegatus. The sequence continues at coordinate 235,492 of NW_007727076.1, read as the reverse complement.
CATAACAAATTGCATTGTTCATATACTTGTGTAATTTCTTATAGGAGAGAAATTAGGCATTGTTTGGGTTTTAAAAAGGAACAGCAGCCTTACTTTTTGGATCAGGCCAAACAAGTACAGTAGTTTCCCCTTATTCATAGGGGGTTCTAAGATCCCCTGTAGATGCCTAAAACTGCGGGTAGTAACTAACCCCATATACACTGTACACCACAGTCGATCTGATAACCACGATGGCTACTAAGATTTTTCACAGAATCCGACATCTATATTGGATAAAAACTCCCAGCAAAATGGAATGGGGAAGTATTCCCTCCTTTTTACATTTTTTTGGAAGAGTTTGTTTATAATCGGTATTATTCTTTAAATGTTTGGTAATTTTCACCAGTTAAGCCATCTTGGCTTGGAATATTCTTTGTGGGAAGCTTTTTAAGTATAAATTTGCTTTTTTAAATAGATATAGCACTATTCAGGTTTTTCTGTTTCTTATTGAGTGAGCTTTGGTAATATGAGTCTATGGTAGGCTGAATATAATGGCCCTTAGAAGATTTCTACTTCTTAATCCCTAGAATTTGTGAATATGTTACTTTACTTGGTAAAAGGAACTTTGCATATGTGAATAAATTAAGGATCTTGAGATGGGGAGATTATGCTGGATTATCTGAATGGGTCCATTATAATCATAAGGGGGAAGCAGGAGAGTCAGTGTCAGTAGTAGAAGATGTGATGATGGAGCAAGAGGTTAGAGTGCAGGAGCCAAGGATCGTCGGTGGCCTCTAGAAACTGTAAAAGGTAAAGAAATGGATTCTCCCTTAGAGCCTCCAGAAGAACCATCCCTTCTTACACCTTGATTTTAGCTTAATAAAACTGATGTTGGACTTCTGACTTCTAGACTGGTAAGAAAATAAATTTGTGTTGTTTTTAGCAACTAAGTTTGTGGTTATGGTTGTAGCAGCAATCAGAAATGAGTAGTATCTGTCAAGGAATTTGTTCATTTCTTCTGTGTTGTCCAATTTATAGGCATAAAGATGTTCAAAATATTCCTTTATTATCTTTTTAATATCTAGAATCCGTAGTGATGTTACCTCTCTCTGTCTTGATATTAGTAATTTGTGTCTTTTCTCTCTCTTCTTTATCAGTCTGGCTCAAAGTTTAAGTTTTATTGTTATTATCAAAGAAAAAGCTTTTGATTTCATTGATTTTCCTATGATTGTTCTGTTGTCTGTTTCTTTGATTTTATTTCCTGACTTCTATTTACACTGTCTCATCTCCTCTTTTTTCTTGTTTCTTAAGTTGGAAGCTAAAGTCATTTATTAGAGACATTTCTTCTTTAATAATGTGGGCATTTATTGTATAAATTTACCCCTAAATAATGCCTTAGTGACACTGACACTAATTCTGAAATGTTGTATTTTCATTCAGTTCAAAATACCTTCTTATTTCTTCTTTGATCTGTGGATTATTTAGAAGTGTGTTATTTAGTTTCTACTACGGTTTGAATGTTTGTCCCCTCCAAAATGTATGTTGAAATTTAATCCCTAATGTGGCAGGCAGTATTGAGAGCTGGGGTCTTTAAGAAGTGGTTGGGTTAATAGGATTAATAGGTTAATGGATTAATGGGCATTGGGACTGGTGGCTTTAGAATAAGAGGAAGAGAGTCCTGAGCTAGCATGTTAGCATGCTTAGCCCCTTCCTTGTGTGATGCGCTGCACTGCCTCTAGACTCTTCAGAGAGTCCTCACCAGCAAAAAGGCCCTCACCAGATCTGCTTCCTGTTCCTCGGACTTCCCAGCCTCCAGAACTGTAAGAAATAAATTATTTTTCATTTAAAAAAATTATTTATTTATTTTTATTTTTTACATTCTAAGATCTTGTGGAACAGTGGGAGGGGGAGGAGAGGAGGGGGAATGGAGGTCGGGGTGGGGGGGTAGGGCTGGCCCATGGCCTGCTGCTTTGCTGGCCTGGTTGCGGAGGGCAAGGGTATGTGTCTGAGGCCCTCACCCATCCCCCCCTCTCCCCCCGGCTCTGGAGCCTGGAGGGCTTCTTGCAACAGATTGATCATTGCTGGGCTGGATGCAGATGTTGGGGGGCATGGCTGAGGCCAGAGGTCCTCCACCCTGGCTTGGGAGCCTGGGGGGCTTCCGGCAGCAGTGTGGCTGTCACTGAGCTGGATGTGGAAGTTGAAGAGGCTTCTTCAGAGGCTTGGTCATCACTGGGCTGGATGCGGATGTCAGGGAGGCTTGGCTGAGGCCCTGGGACCACCAACCCCAGCTCGGGAGCCTGGGGACTTCGTCTGGTAGCTTGGTCATCTCTGGGCTGGATAAGCATGTTGGGGGAGGGCATGGCTGAGGTCCTTAGCCCCCTTCACCTTGGCTCAGGAGCCCAGGGGGCACATCCGCCTTGGCCGTACAGCAGGTCTGTACTCATCTGTAGATTTGAGGGGGGGGCGCTCTGTAGATCTCTGGAGTTCTCTCTCTGTGTAGCTCTCTCTTCTGTGCTAGTCTCTCCTTCAAATTCTAGCCACCTTGGTCTTTCTTTGTCTCCTTAACTCAAGGAGTTTGTTGGGTCTGCCTGGGTTCTCCCTACATTACCTGGAACTCTGAAGGCTGGAAGCTGGGACAGTTGTTGGGGTCACCTTGTTTATTTTCTGTCTTTCATCTTTGCATCGTATGGAAGTCAAGGTCACTGTTAGTTTTGAGTTGATAATCCAATGAATTTTTTTTTTTTTTGCTTCTATCTTATTTAACCTCCAAGTAGCAATTGACATTTCTTTTAGAACCCCCCTCCCTGCCTTTTGAAACATTCTTTAATTGGTTTCTGTGGTACTGCTGTCTCTTGTTTTTCTTCCTACTTCATTGGCAAGTGCTTCTAAATCTACTTATGGAATGACTTCTCTGTAGAACTTCTAATCATTTTTCAGGGCTCAGTCCTAAACCTTTTTTCATCTTATCCTATATAATCCCCTTAGGCAATTTCATCTGAGTCCTGTTGATCTCCGTCTCATTTGTAGTGGAGACCAGCCCCTCTGTGTCTAAATACCTATTGGGTGTAGTCATCTGGAAGTCTGTCAGTGCTCTTCAACATAATGTGTTCCCCAAATTGAGCCTTTGCAAATCTTTTCATTGTCTAGCGTTAGTCTGTCTTAGATGATGACATTCTAGCCATGCACAAGTGCAAACTGTAAATCTGGGAGTCTTCCTTGACACTCGTGTTAGCACTCCACAACCCGGCTGTCAGTGAATTCTGTCCGTTTTATGTCCATCACTAAAAGTATATCACTAATCTATGTGTTTCTCCATGTCTGCTGTTGCTGCCATGACTAGGCTTTCATCATCCATCCTGTAGACTACTGTAATAGTCTCCGTACTTATTCCTCTTCGTCTATTCCTGATTCTTTTGTTTAATCTAGCCCCTTCACAAGAGCCCTTTAAAAATTGTGTAATTAATATGTGTTTTCCCCATCTCCTCCTGGAAATTATTTAACAAAAACAAAAGAAAAATCTCAAAAAAACTAGTAACACTAAACAATGCAATACTTTGGAAAATTCAGTTTTTGGCCAAATTAGGGAATATTATCTGCAAACTCAGAAATATATGTAAGGGCTGCCAAATGCAGCTGGGACACTGTGCTGAAGCCATTTGGGAGGAAGTGAAGAAAAGTACAGAGAGGGATTGGAGGGTCCAGAATAGAGATCTCAGAAAACTCCAGCAAGAATATACTTGCTGAAGGTTTGGAGTGGACTCCTGCAACAATTTTATAACCCACTGTAACTGGGTTATGCAGGAGTAGGAGCAGAAACTTTCCTGGAAGGATTGGTTCAGACAAGCAGAGCAGGTGAGCTATTCAGCAATTATATAAATAAATAGTATTTATCCAAAGTAGTCTGTCTCGGTGGCAGCAAAGGAGAGACCCATAGAATTGTGAGACCTACCTGGCCTGGAAAACTAGCCTGGCCTTCCTCCACTTCCTATCTTTCTTATAGGAGCTTGTACAAATTACTGGGGAAGGAAAAGTCAGCTTATTCAATGAGTAATAAACAGTTACTATAAGAAAAAGGGAGAAAAAGAGTAGATTAACATCTTCTAACAGAGAGTCCTTATCTGTACTCATCTGTAGATTTGAGGGGGGGGCGCTCTGTAGATCTCTGGAGTTCTCTCTCTGTGTAGCTCTCTCTTCTGTGCTAGTCTCTCCTTCAAATTCTAGCCACCTTGGTCTTTCTTTGTCTCCTTAACTCAAGGAGTTTGTTGGGTCTGCCTGGGTTCTCCCTACATTACCTGGAACTCTGAAGGCTGGAAGCTGGGACAGTTGTTGGGGTCACCTTGTTTATTTTCTGTCTTTCATCTTTGCATCGTATGGAAGTCAAGGTCACTGTTAGTTTTGAGTTGATAATCCAATGAATTTTTTTTTTTTTTGCTTCTATCTTATTTAACCTCCAAGTAGCAATTGACATTTCTTTTAGAACCCCCCTCCCTGCCTTTTGAAACATTCTTTAATTGGTTTCTGTGGTACTGCTGTCTCTTGTTTTTCTTCCTACTTCATTGGCAAGTGCTTCTAAATCTACTTATGGAATGACTTCTCTGTAGAACTTCTAATCATTTTTCAGGGCTCAGTCCTAAACCTTTTTTCATCTTATCCTATATAATCCCCTTAGGCAATTTCATCTGAGTCCTGTTGATCTCCGTCTCATTTGTAGTGGAGACCAGCCCCTCTGTGTCTAAATACCTATTGGGTGTAGTCATCTGGAAGTCTGTCAGTGCTCTTCAACATAATGTGTTCCCCAAATCGAGCCTTTGCAAATCTTTTCATTGTCTAGCGTTAGTCTGTCTTAGATGATGACATTCTAGCCATGCACAAGTGCAAACTGTAAATCTGGGAGTCTTCCTTGACACTCGTGTTAGCACTCCACAACCCGGCTGTCAGTGAATTCTGTCCGTTTTATGTCCATCACTAAAAGTATATCACTAATCTATGTGTTTCTCCATGTCTGCTGTTGCTGCCATGACTAGGCTTTCATCATCCATCCTGTAGACTACTGTAATAGTCTCCGTACTTATTCCTCTTCGTCTATTCCTGATTCTTTTGTTTAATCTAGCCTGCTGTTGCTGCCATGACTAGGCTTTCATCATCCATCCTGTAGACTACTGTAATAGTCTCCATACTTATTCCTCTTCGTCTATTCCTGATTCTTTTGTTTAATCTAGTCCCTTCACAAGAGCCCTTTAAAAATTGTGTAATTAATATGTGTTTTCCCCATCTCCTCCTGGAAATTATTTAACAAAAACAAAAGAAAAATCTCAAAAAAACTAGTAACACTAAACAATGCAATACTTTGGAAAATTCAGTTTTTGGCCAAATTAGGGAATATTATCTGCAAACTCAGAAATATATGTAAGGGCTGCCAAATGCAGCTGGGACACTGTGCTGAAGCCATTTGGGAGGAAGTGAAGAAAAGTACAGAGAGGGATTGGAGGGTCCAGAATAGAGATCTCAGAAAACTCCAGCAAGAATATACTTGCTGAAGGTTTGGAGTGGACTCCTGCAACAATTTTATAACCCACTGTAACTGGGTTATGCAGGAGTAGGAGCAGAAACTTTCCTGGAAGGATTGGTTCAGACAAGCAGAGCAGGTGAGCTATTCAGCAATTATATAAATAAATAGTATTTATCCAAAGTAGTCTGTCTTGGTGGCAGCAAAGGAGAGACCCATAGAATTGTGAGACCTACCTGGCCTGGAAAACTAGCCTGGCCTTCCTCCACTTCCTATCTTTCTTATAGGAGCTTGTACAAATTACTGGGGAAGGAAAAGTCAGCTTATTCAATGAGTAATAAACAGTTATTATAAGAAAAAGGGAGAAAAAGAGTAGATTAACATCTTCTAACAGAGAGTCCTTACCAGACTAACATTATTATGAAGCAGGTGAACATTTTCAGGAAATATTCCACTACAAATTTAAAACAACTGATGATATAGTTATCTCTGTGAAGGAGGTCATAAAGCAGAAACAGACAAACTGAGAGATGATATAATGAGTCAGCATGAAGAGAAGAAATGTGAACTGGCAGTACTTAAGGAAGAAAAAATGATCACAGAAAGGTTGATTAAATTAGAAGGAGCACAGGGTAGATAGATACTATAAAAGTACAGCAAAAGACGTAGAGAATTGTAATAAAGAAAGTGAACACAATGTAATGGATATAAACAAAGAATTAAAAAGGCATTGGAGAACAACATGTTAGACATTATAGACTGGCAATAGAAATTCACTGTACTTGTTACTAAAATTCCCAAAGAAGGAAATTGTAACAGTGGATTGAGACATATTATAACACCACACTCTAACTGAGCTAACCATCTCGTCTGGAACATACATTTAAAAGATGTGTTTTAGAAACATATCAAGAAACCTTTTGATTGGGTGTGGAGTAGGGGAGGGAAGGAGAGAACAGTGATAACTTGAAACACATAGGCTGTGTCAGGGAAAACTGACCGACTAGTCAACACCAAGATATTCTAGAAAAGTTTGGGACCTTAATGATAGTCTTTTGGGTAGCCAGGTAGAAAGAGCAAATCATTTATATGAGGAAAAATAATCAGGCTGCTTACAACAACAAAGCCCGTCTACCTTGAAATTAAATATCTTTTGAACAACTTGAGTCAAAGAGGAAATAGAAATTAAAATTGTGGAATATCTTGAATATGGTAATGAAAGTACTAGACACAAACCTTTGGAAGCAGGTAAAGTGGTTCCCAAAAATGAGTTCATATTTTTTCTTAATTGATCTATGGGTAAAGATAAATAAGAGGTAATACAGCGTTCAGAATATGCAGATCACTATCTTCTCAGTTTTAGTGTATTTAGGAGTGTCAAAATGGAAAATGGATTATCTTTTCCTGTTTATAAAATAATCTGGTTTTGTCTTTTATGGTGTTTTTACATTGTTTTCTGTTAAGACTGTTAACCTTTTGTGGACTATTTAACTACTCTTACAGTATAATTGATTTAATTATGTATAAGCACTTAGTTTAATTCAGATAAAAAGTATTGTGTACTTAACATAGCTGTCTATTAGATCAGATATTGTTGCTTTGTCTCATATGGATTTATCACCTCTCTTCCCCTGGGTGATGGAGCCACAAAAGGATTACTCAAAGCTCATCTCTTCCGAGCAGTGAGAGACCCCAAAGGGGTTAATCTCTCGGAACCCTCAAAAGCGAGGCATTCCTTCCTTGGGAAATTAACTATGAATTGGATTCTCTCCCCACATTTATTTTCCAGACCTGGAAGTACAGAAAAAGAACATAGGTGGGGTAATAGTTTAACAATAGAGGCTGGTAACAAGCAAAGTGACATTCCATAATGCAGTTTGCAAAAGGTTAAGTCGATCCACGAACAAAAGCTTGATCTTAGCAAACACTGTTTTTCCCTATAGCAATTTCCCAGTAGCTTTACATATCAATCAGTAACTTGTCTGTCCTTGAGTCAACAACCTTGCTGTGTTACAATTCTTTATCTTACACCAGAGACTTTTAGACTGGGAAAGTTTCCTGTCTTTTGCAAGGTTAACATTTTATATGAACTTTTAAGAAGTTAGGTTAACCCCAAAACTACAGGGAACTAGACTCAGTGAAATATATTTGCTTTATAAATGTAAGTATACTCCACAAGATATAGGTTAATTTGGTGTAATAGATATCTCATAATACAAGTGGCAAAATATTCAAGTTTATTTCTCTCTTATTTAACCTAGAGGTAGTTGTTCAAGGGTTGTAGAGTGGCTCTGCTTTCCTCAATATGTGTCTTGTGTTTCTTGGTCCAAGGCGTTTTCTCTAGTTCTCACCCTCTTACAAACAGTGGGAATGTGGAAAGGATGCACCTCCTATTCCTAGAGGCAAAACCTGGAAAATAGCCTATATCGTGCCTATTTACATGTCACTGGCCAGAAATTTGATACATGGCCATGCCTAGTGCTGTGGTCCTAAGGGTTGGTCACAGTATTATAGTTTTCCTTCTGGGCACATGTAACAAGCAAAGTGACATTCCATAATGCAGTTTGCAAAAGGTTAAGTCGATCCACGAACAAAAGCTTGATCTTAGCAAACACTGTTTTTCCCTATAGCAATTTCCCAGTAGCTTTACATATCAATCAGTAACTTGTCTGTCCTTGAGTCAACAACCTTGCTGTGTTACAATTCTTTATCTTACAACAGAGACTTTTAGACTGGGAAAGTTTCCTGTCTTTTGCAAGGTTAACATTTTATATGAACTTTTAAGAAGTTAGGTTAACCCCAAAACTACAGGGAACTAGACTCAGTGAAATATATTTGCTTTATAAATGTAAGTATACTCCACAAGATATAGGTTAATTTGGTGTAATAGATATCTCATAATACAAGTGGCAAAATATTCAAGTTTATTTCTCTCTTATTTAACCTAGAGGTAGTTGTTCAAGGGTTGTAGAGTGGCTCTGCTTTCCTCAATATGTGTCTTGTGTTTCTTGGTCCAAGGCGTTTTCTCTAGTTCTCACCCTCTTACAAACAGTGGGAATGTGGAAAGGATGCACCTCCTATTCCTAGAGGCAAAACCTGGAAAATAGCCTATATCGTGCCTATTTACATCTCACTGGCCAGAAATTTGATACATGGCCATGCCTAGTGCTGTGGTCCTAAGGGTTGGTCACAGTATTATAGTTTTCCTTCTGGGCACACGCAGGATTGTATTGTATTTTCTCTGAGGTTAATCTGTGGCTGTGTGACTTGCTTTAGCTAGTGAAATGTGAGCTGAAGTGATATTTGTCATTTCCAGATGAGAACTTTAAGGGCTCTTTTTCTCCCCTGCTGTTGTGATCATGCAAAGATCTCTGGCAACTTGGCTCACTGAGTGAGTAGAATCCCTGCTTTCCTTCATTAAACAAGTAATGTGAACAAATATTACACTTTTGTCGTGCTGCATAAGCCAAGGAGGTTGTGGAGGAGTTCATTCTAGCAGTATAATGTAGCCCAGAGATTCTCAAGTTGTGATCTGCAGACATCAGGGTATGAGGTCAAAACTGTTTTTTTTTTGTCTTTTTTCGTGTCCCGCAACGGATC
>NW_007727076.1:221152-225407 GCF_000696425.1 Galeopterus variegatus | reverse complement strand
GGGATCGCAACCCTCGGTGTTGCGCCCGCACCACGCTCAGCCAGTGAGCGGGAACCGGTCTGTATGTGGGATCCGAACCCTCAGCGGGAGCGCCGCCACGCTCCCAAGCGGCGCACTGTAGCAGTGCACCACTGGGCCGGCCCCCAAAACTGTTTTCATAATACTGAGGCATTATTGGCCTTTTCCACTTTCATCCTCTTATGAGTGTAAAGTGGAGTTTTCCAGAGGCTGCACAATGTGTGATATTGTTAACAGATTGAATGCAGGAGTAGTTATGAGACTTTTCTATTGATCTGGACACCAAACAGATTTGCATTAGTGTAAAACAATGCCACTTTTCGTCGAGAATGAAGGTATCTTTCATTAAAGTGTGTTAGTTATATAGGAGATTTATTATTTTAAGTGAATTAATAATTGTTCTAAAGTTCATGGGAAAATGAAATTAAAAGGTAATTTGAATCTTTTCATGTATTTTTTGAAGACCCCTCATATATAACCCACAAAAAATGGAGGAAAACAAAATTGTGTGTTCAGTAGTAGGGGAGAAGCAGTAAACATATGATTAAAGCAAGAATAATATTTTTAAATGAGGAGCAAACATTTCTGAAAGACAATATGCATTTTGAAAGTAAATCCATATTGTTTGAAATTAAATCTTTTTCTTCTCCCCATCCCTGAAATTAAATCTTAATTTCTGTGAATTCTATTTATGTCTAAAGCTTTAGTATATTTTTTAATATTTCTTTTTGTCATATGTTTTTATCTTATTTATGAGGAATCTTTATTACCTGCATTTGACTTAGATTTTAAGGTGAAAAAGATAATAAAATTTATTTATAATATGAAGATAGTTTTTAAATCCCTTGCCCTAGCTTGGGAATTTATTTGCTACGAAGATAATATCTATATACAACTTGGACTTTTGCAATATCTAGGAAAAGTTTGTATTTTTAGGAAAATAGTTCTAGGGTTGAGTGTAAACTCAAAGAGTCAAAAGCAGCACGAGATTATTACAGTAAAACAAATATTTGAGTGATAATTATAAGAAAAGTATGTGTTTGAAGTTGATTTGATTTGATGTGTTTCACATTGGTCATTTTTTCAATTACATGATTTTCTCACTGTAACGTAAATAATGTTACCAATTACAGATGGAACCTCTCAAGGTTGGTCTCAGCCTCATTTCGATTCCTCTATTTATGGGTAAGGCTAGGAAGATACATTTTCTTCTAAGTGTTTTTATTTAAAATGTTTCTGTTCTGCAGTGTAGTATTTCACATTGATCCTTGTGTAGCTTTTTTCCCTTTCCGTTTTAGTCCTGTCACCCTCAGATTTTCCAGTCTAGCCATCAGACAGAAGGGAGGGCTGTCCCCTGGTGTTCACCCTGTGACGTCCGAATCATAGTGTCAGCAGTCTTGAAATTTCAGAGCTGAGTTGAGGAGTGGCTTAGAATGCAGTTGTGTTCAGCTTTCATGATGTAGATGAAAAAAATAGAAGTAGAGAGGGAAATTGACTCCCATTTATTTGCCTTCTTTCAAAAAACTCATCTATCCATCATTTGCAAGAGCACAGTTCTCACAAAGGAATCACTTAGGTGCAAGTTGTTTTTTCATAGTGGTGTAATTTAAACTTTTCAGGGTTTCTGACAAAGCATACTCTTCATTTGAAATGGAATAAGACCTGTGTTATGTTCAGAGTGTTTTGTATGTTTGTGAATTGTTTTATATTGAATTTTTGGGATAGTAGATGTTTTATTAGCTACTGAAAAATAACAGATGACCTTTTAAGAGAAAAATAATTGGAGAAAACAAAATGCTCAATTATTAAATTTCAGAATTTTGGTTTCTATGAAGGCAAATTTCTCTCAAATCTGAAATTTTAAAAAAGATGTACTTGCTCCCTAGTATGCAGACTATGGTGTCTTAAATACCGTTTCTCACCAAAAAGAACCAGAACTTTTTGGAGAAAGGTGTCAATTCCAGATTAGGAGCACAAAATGTGAGACAATATAAGTCTAGGGTGACAGTTCTCAAACTTTTTGACCTCAGAACCCCTTTCTGTTCATAAATTAATGATGGCTCCGAAAAAAATGATGGCTTTTCTTTTCTTTTTTTTAAATCTATTGATATTAACCATATTATATTACACATTAAAACTGAGAAATTAAAATATTTATTTAAAAATAATAAACCCATTGAATAACATATAACATTTTTGTGTTAAAAATAACTGTATTTTTGGGCCAGCCCCGTGGTGCACTCGGGAGAGTGCGGTGCTGGGAGCGCAGCGACGCTCCCGCCGCGGGTTCGGATCCTATATAGGAATGGCCGGTCCGCTCACTGGCTGAGCGCGGTGCAGGTGACACCACACCAAGGGTTGCGATCCCCTTACCGGTCACGAAAAAGACAAAAAAAAAAAAAAAAATTTGTGTTTTTTAAAACAAAAATATTTAGTAAGAAGAGTGGTATAGTTTTTTTACATTTTTACAGACCTCTTTTATGTTTGACTTAATGGAAGACTGCTAGAGTCTCTTATCTGCTTCTGAGTTCAATCTGTCATGATATATATGAGTGTGTATATATATATGTTATTTGTATATATATAAAATATATACACTCGTATATATCATGTATGCATATGTATATGTGTATGTATAGTGTATATATGTGGTATGTGTGTATATGTATATATCTGTGTACATATACACACACAAACGTGCACACATTATACATACATATATATCACACATATATATTTTTTATGTGTGGTGTTCTTGTTGAAGGACAGAAAAAATATTTGGGTTCACTTAGATAATGAGGGGTCTTCAGAAAGTTCAAGGAAGGATTTGTATTATCTTTTAAGTCCATTTTTCCACAGACTTTTTGAAGTACCCTACTATATAATTAGTAAAACTTAGATAATGAGGGGTCTTCAGAAAGTTCAAGGAAGGATTTGTATTATCTTTTAAGTCCAGTTTTCCACAGACTTTTTGAAGTACCCTACTATATAATTAGTAAAGGAAGGAATGCTTTAATAGCCTTTTCAGATTATTGTCCTTTGATTTATGGTGGAGTAAAATGAAACTGTGTTTGGTATTTGGAGAAAAACAGTAAGAAATGTGATTAAAGCAAGAGTAATAGCAGTAGTAGATTAAAGCAAGAGTAAATGAGGAACAAACAGTTTTGAATGATAATGCACTTGGTTGGTTAGTTTCAGTGTGTAATCTGAAACCATATTAGTAAATTTTTTGTACTCTATTACATTAAAATCCATTGATCATTCTTGCACTTTGAATGGTTCTTTAACCCATGTCTTCTGAAATTGTGACATGATGGATTGGTCATTTGGAAAATATTGATTTAATGAGTTATGCAGATCTTTTAAACGTTGACACATTTTAAAATATAAAATTTAAAAATTAAATTTGTTAATATCACCATTGATATCAGACAGTTCTTTGAATATTGGGAAGCTGTCAAGGTCATGATAGTTGATTGATGTTTTCCAAAATTCTAATTTTTGTTTGAAAGCTCAAATTTTATCATTGGCAACAAATCAGATAATCTGTTGTTTCCTTGAAGTGACAGGATCATTTTGCTTATTTCCATGAAAATGTCTGCCAAAATATCCCAGTCTGAATAATTATCGTTTGTCTATTGTTTTTTAAAGTAAAAGTGATGTTCTATGAAAAGCAGTAGCTAATTCAGCTTGCAGTTCAAACAGCTGCACAATTTTCTCCCAAGATAACCGTCATATTTCAGTGTGCAAAGGAGTGTTGTATGTGCACCCTGAATATTAAGACGATGTACACTCATGAGTGGAACTGGCATTTAAAAAAAATAAACTGAGAGTGCATGATGGTGAAGAATATAGTGACCACTAGTACAGTTTAGTGTCACTAGCTTGACTGGTACTGTGGCATCAGCTCTTTACCCACCATTGCCTTTGGATCGTCAGTACAAATGTCAACATAGTGTCCAAGGGAAATAGTATTTTTATGAAAATAGTTTTTCTGAAAGGATTTTAGTATGGTCTACAAAACTCTAAAGGTCTACCCAGATTTTGAGAACTGCTGGTCAATAAGAGCCTTGTCAGATCAGAAAACTAGTATGCTATCAAAGACTAGTATTGTATCAAAAAGACTCAACAACCAACTGCTGATCAAAGATGGGACAATTTTGAGCATTAATAACCACAGTGGATAAAACATATCAAATATGTTTAAATCTACATTGGACACCTGTGTAGGATTTTA
>NW_007727076.1:216638-220714 GCF_000696425.1 Galeopterus variegatus | reverse complement strand
ATTTTGAGCATTAATAACCACAGTGGATAAAACATATCAAATATGTTTAAATCTACATTGGACACCTGTGTAGGATTTTAGGAAATGAACTTATTCTTCTGAAAACTGGTAAATATAATTAAAAATTATAAATTAAAAATCAAGCATTTATTTTGCCTTTATTTGATGAACTTTACCTCTGGATAACCAGATATGGAGTGGAATATTTATGGAATTAGCCATAGTTCTCTTCATGGAATTATCCCAGTTAACAAATGAAGAAGGAATAGAATGATAAGTTGTCAGTAGTTTCTCCGTAGCACACACCACCTTACATACTGTATCATTTACATATTTACTTATTTAACTTGTCTTTCACCCTTAGAATGTTTACTCTATGAGGAGCAGGAATTTTTGTTTTGTTTGTGGTATGTTGGCACCACAAAGAATGGTACCGTGTGTGCAAATGTTTGTATAATGAATGGGAACAGGGGAGAAGAAATATAGATGGAGAACAGATAGGTTTAAGGGTTTGATGGTGGGACGATGATGTATTCTTGTTTGATTTTATAACAGTTATGAAGTAGGGCATTAATAGAGAAGGAGTAGGGCGGGAGGAAAAGATTGTCAGAGTTTTGAGGAGAGCAGAGAAGTGTAAGAAGTCATCTTGAAGAATGGAAAGGTGAGTTTTCAGGGTGCAATGTAAGATTACTGGACAGGGTTGAACAGACATTTGTGATTTGTGATTTTCTGAAATAGAATGTGTTTCTCACTTAAATCAGTAGAATTTTAACAATATTAAGCTATAACACAGATTAAGGAAATATGACCTGTAAAAGCTTAATCTTTTTAGAAGAGTAGAATTTTTTAAAAAATAATAATCTTCATAGTATTCAACTTACATTAATGTAGAATGTGCCCTAATGTAAAGTAACATTCTTTTTAGCCTTACCAATAATTCTCGGATTGTGGGACTCCTGGCTCAGCTGGAGAAGATCAATACTGAATCTACAGAATCAGATACTGCCAGATATGTTACATCAAAAATTCTTCATCTGGCTCAAAGTCAAGGTAAACTTTAATCTCTTCTTTGTTTTTGGAATGCTTTTTTGATTCTTTAAAAGCAGATGCTAAAAATGCTTATACTTTTGATAAATGGATCATTTTCTGTAAAAATTGAACTTTCTCAAATTGACTCTAGAAGTAGAAAACTGAATGACTTTGGAGGAAATTGATCTTCAATGTATTGTTTCTAATAATGATAATGATTTTACTTATATGTGATTGCCAACTCCCCTCCTCCCTGTTTTCAAATTGCACCTAATTCCAATGCTCCTTGTTGTAGAATTTTGACGAAAAGATGTCGAATAACATGGAGTATTTGTTATTAGTATAGTCCCCACTTTGAAATTCAAGCTGTGTCATCCAGTGGCTGGATACCTTAGGGAAGTTATTGAATCTCTAGAGCTTAGCCGAACCATCTCTGAAATAGAGATAACATATCATGGGTGGGGAGGGGGGTGTCAGGAGATTTACATGAGAAGTGTGTGAAGAGAATGTTAAAAATGTTCGATAAATGCCATCTGTAATTAGGCATTATTTCTCTATGAAGTTAGTGCTACTAAATTGGTATAAAAAAAACCTTGAGAAAATGGTTTAATATCGGGAAATATATCATTATAACATTATCTGAACAGGTCAAATAAAATCCATGTAATTATCTCAAAAGATAGTAAATAAGGACTTTGATGAGACTCCGAGACCTGTGCTTTATTTAAAAAACACACACCCATCTTTTTTTTTTTTTTTTTAATAAGGGAAAGGCATTTCTATTAAAATTAAGTTCCAGACAATTCACAATTATTATCTTAATTTACTTAATTTTTTGTTATCATTTCATTATTCTGGAGGTTCAGGTCATTGAAATCAAGTGATTAGCAAACATTTACTGTTCTCAAGAGATCAGTATCTATTGACCCGTCTTCATGGTCATGGATCCTTAATTTATTGTGATAACTTCCTCCTCTTCAGCTCATGTGTTTGGAGGATAGTTGACAATACCCCCAAACCCAGGAGAGGTCTCTAATAGATTGCATATGTTTCTAGCAAAATTTAAAATACCTATATGTTTTTATTTTGAAAGTCACTATATTGGATTCTAGGCTTTGGAAATACTGTGTGTATCAACAAAGACATATTATTGTACAAAGGATATTTATTGTGTAAGTGCAAAGTTAAATGTACCAGGAATATTCACCATATTATCATATGAAATTCCTCTTCCTCAAAAAAACAAAACAAAACAAAAAAACCCAGCAAAAGCAAAAGAAAACAAATTCCCTAAATCTATAGGTAATACTTTTGTCCATTGCGCCCACCACTGTAGACTCTTACCATAACAGCGTACTCTACATGAGGCTCCTACTCCAGCGTCACCACTGAAAATTTTCCCAATGATACTACTGCAGAGATTGCTGCTCTTTCCACCCTGCCACCTATCCCTGTGGGATCTACCCCTGAATACTGTCCCTGAAGTTGTGTAGTAGAAGGACTTTGTTTATAGTACCTTGAATTAGCCAGCCAACACAGTATAAATTAGCAGTGAAAGATTGTCCCATCATTTATAGGATAACCCAATTGGCTATCCATTTGGGAGAGAGAGATTAGGAATTTATAATTCAAAGAAGAAGAAATGCAAACACCCACTAAACATACAAAAAGTTTACCTCCTTGAAATTCAGGAACTGCTAATGAAAACAATAAAGCTATTTTTCACTAGTCAGCTTGGCAGAAATTAGACAGAATGACAACATCCAGTGCCACTGAAGGCACGGGGAATATAGTACTCTTACACACTGTTGGTGGTGCATTAGTTATTACAAACTTTGGAGAAAATAATTTGGCAATGTTTGTTAAAATTAAGTGGGCCTGGTATTTGACCCAGCATTTCCACTTTCAGAAATGTATTAGACTAAAATAAAAATGCTAGTATAAGACCAAATGTTTGGGGATTTTTCTTGCAGTATTGTTTGTAATATTAACAATCAAGAAACAACCTCAATAATCATCAATGTGAGAATAGTTGAATAAATTTTGATATAGTCAAACTGGAGTTATAACCATATTTGCAACTATTATCAGTAATAAATTATTTATCTTGGGGGCTCTTGTAACCCTAACACCCAGGCTCACCCCAGACCAATGAAATCATTATCGTTAAAGCTTTCCAAATGGTTCAGAAATTGAGAGCCACTTCTCTAGACCAGGGATTGCAAATGTTTTCTGTGGAGGCCAAGATAGTACATATTTTAGGCTTTGCAGGCCATACAGTCTCTGTCACAGCTACTCAACTCTTGTTGCACAAAAGCAGTCAGAGATGATACATAAACAAACAGACACGGCATAGTTTATGGACATGGAAAAAAAATTAACTGTGTGGAACATACCGTTCATATATGGACCTATATGAACTGTCCTGGAGGCCTAAATTTAGTGTATTAAGTAAAAAAGTAAGTTTCGTTGGTTCATATAACTCTATAGTCCTGTTTTTGTACAAAATAAACAAGTTGTAATGTTTGTATGAACAAGGCAAAAAAAAAAAAAATCACATACCAAGTTGTTAGCAGTTATATTGATGGGGTAGAAATGGAGGGGAGTGAGGTAAGCTCCTAATTTTACTTTAGACATTTCTGTACTGTTAGAATTGTTGCAACAAGCATATACTATTTATGTATCTAAATGATTAAAAAAACAACCCTCTACAACACATCTTATTCACACAGTTGAAACTCATCAATTTCCACAATTTGCCCCTAGTTTTCTTTGGATGCATTGCATTTTCTGCCTTTAGTGATGTACTACTTATTTGCAGTATGCATGGTACTTAAAATTTACCCTCCTTTTTTTTCCTAGAAATATTTATATTAGTTATCCATTTCATGCAGATCGTCTAATTTGTTGGCATAAAGTTGTTGGTAATATTTTCTTTTAATGCTTTTTGTTTCTATCGAGTAGGAAGTGATGTCCCCACTTTCATTCCTGATTTTGGTCATTTGTGTCCTCTCACTTTTTTTTTTTTTTTTTTTTTTTTTTTTTTC
>NW_007727076.1:212716-215638 GCF_000696425.1 Galeopterus variegatus | reverse complement strand
GGCGCCCTATCCAGTGCGCCACCGGGCCGGCCCCAATCCTCTCACTTTTTTTTTTTTTCCTTGCTCTTGCTCAGTAGTTCTCAACCAGGGGCGATTTTGCCTCACTTCTCTCTGCAGGGACATTGGCAATGTTAGGAGACATTTTTGGTTATAAATTTTTTTTGGGGGGGGGGGGGAGTGGTTACTATTGGAATTCACTGAATAGAGGCCAGAGATGCTGCAATGTGTAGGACAACCCTCTTCCACCAAAGAATTAATTGTCAGGCCCCAAATGTCAACAGTGCTGAAGTTGAGAAACCCTGGTCTATTCATCAATTTTGTTATCTTATGGAAGAACCAACTTCTGGTTTAATTGATTTTCTCTGTTCTTCTGTTTTTTCTATCATTGGTCTCCTTTCTTAATTTACGAGGGTACTTCAGAAAGTTCCTGTAAGATAGAAATGAAATGTAATATGAATCTTTCCATTAATTTTTTGAAGTACCCTCGTATTTATTACTTCCTTCTGTCTGCTTGCTTTGAGTTTAATTTGCACTTGTTTTTCTTTTCTTTCTTTCTTTTTTTTTTTAACTGTGGAAGCTTAGATTGTTGATTTTGAGACCTTTCTTTTCTAATGCAGACATATAAAGCCATAAATTTCCCTGTAAACAGTGTGTTAACTGCGTTCTACAGATTTTGGTTTGTTGCAGTTTTTTTTTTTTGTCTTTTTTCGTGTCCCAAGCCATAAATTTCCCTGTAAACAGTGTGTTAACTGCGTTCTACAGATTTTGGTTTGTTGCATTTTTTTTTTTTTTTGTCTTTTTTCGTGTCCCGCAACGGATCGCAACCCTCAGTGTCGTGCCCGTACCGGACCGGGACCGGCAACGGGATCGCAACCCTCGGTGTTGCGCCCGCTCCTCGCTCAGCCAGTGAGCGGGAACCGGTCTGCATGTGGGATCCGAACCCTCGGCGGTAGCGCCGCTGCGCTCCCAAGTGGCGCACTGTAGCAGTGCGCCACCAGGCCGGCCCCGCATTTTTGTTTTAATTCAGTGCATAATATGTTCCAATTTCCTTTGTGATTTCTTATTTAGAAGTGTGTTGTTTAATTTCTCAGTATTTCAGAACTTCCCAATTTTCTTTCTGTTTATTTGTAATTTAATTTCATTGTGGTTGGAGAATATACTTTTATTTCTATCCTTTTGAATTTATTAAGACTTGTTTTATGACTTCGTATGTGGTGTTCCTGAAGCATGTTCCTTGTGCACTGGAGAAGAATGTGTATTCTGCTCTTGTTGGGTAGAGTGTTCTATAAATGTCAGTTAAGTCAGTTTGGTTGATAGTGCTGTTCAAATCATCTGTACCCCCTCTTGATTTTCTGTCTAGGTGCTCTGTCAATTATTAAAGGCTGGATATTGAAATCTCCACCTATTATTGTTGAACTGTATATTTCTCTTTTTAACTGTGGCTGCTTTTGGTTTATTTATTTTGAGGCTCTGTTGTTAGCTGTGTATACATTTACAATTGTTATATCTTCCTGATGGTTTTTTCTTTCATCGTTACAAAGTGTTTCTCTTTATCTACAATAATATTTCTAGACTTAGTGTCTGTTTTGTCTGATAATTATATAGCCACTATAGCTGTCTTATGTTACTCTTTGCATATTGTACCTTTTTCCATTCCTTTTACTTTGAAACTTTGTGTTTTTGAATCTAAAGTGTGTTTCTTAATGGTAATATATTGTTTGATTTTGCTTTTTAAAAATCTACTCTGAGTGTTTAGTGCTTCCAATTTAATGTACTTATTGGTATGATTGGATTTCCATCTGCCATTTTACTTTTTGTTTTTTACTTTTAAAAATTTTAGTTCATTGCTTAGGGGTTCCTGTGGGGATTAAAGTATGAATTTTACTGCAGTATAATTCAGTATACTTAAATTCGAGCAAAATATTGAAACTTTCTTCCAATATAGCTCCATTTCCTTCTCACTTCTTTATGCTGTTATTGTTATATAAATATGTATTATATCTATACTTGTTAGAAACCCAACAATACAGTGTTATAGTTATTGCTTACACAATCTTGTTCCTAGTAAAGAAGTAAGGAGAAAAAGTGAAAAGCTCACTACAGAGTTCTGAATGAAGAGCAGGATTAAAAGCGAACAGATTGATAGTTAAAATACTGGGATTGGAATGAAATTTTCTTGGGAGGAGGTGTAGAGTGGGACAGCTGGAGTTTTGTGTCTAAGGAAACTGTACACATTTTAGATACGGCTATAAAAGATGATAAAGTGCATTCACATTTATGATTTTTATGTCTCCCTGATGAATTTACCTTTTTATCATTATGGAAAGTTTTAATTTTCCCTGATAATTTTCTTTGTCTTGAAGTTTATTTTGTCTAATATTGGTATAGCCCCTCATTTTTCCTTTTTTTTTTTTTTTTTGTCTTTTTTCGTGACCGGCAACGGATCGCAACCCTCAGTGTCACGCCCGTACCGGACCGGGACCGGCAACGGGATTGCAACCCTTGGTGTTGCGCCCGCACCTTGCTCAGCCAGTGAGCGGTCGGTCTGTATGTGGGATCCGAACCCTCAGCAGGAGCGCCGCCGCGCTCTCAAGCAGCGCACTGTAGCAGTGCGCCACCGGACCGGCCCGCCACCGGGCCGGCCTGCCCCTCATTTTTCTTATGGTCATTGTTTGCATGATAAAGCTTTTGCCATTTTTTTACTTTTAACCTTTTTGTATCTTTGAATACAAAGTATGTCTTCTGTAGACAGCATGTAGTTGGATCTATTTTTTAAAAACTTTATCCAGTTTTTTTTTTTTTGTCTTTTTGTCTTTTTCCGTGTCCGGCAACGGATCGCAACCCTCAGTGTTGCCCCCGTACCGGACCGGGACCGGCAACGGGATTGCAACCCTTGGTGTTGCGCCCGCACCTTGCTCAGCC
>NW_007727076.1:206362-212083 GCF_000696425.1 Galeopterus variegatus | reverse complement strand
TTTGTTTTGCTTTGTTTTGTTTTATCTGACAATGGATTTATATTACCTTAATTTTTGAGGGATATTTTTACTAGATATAGAATTCTGGGTTGTCAGTTTTTGTCTTTCAGCACTTTAAAGTACACTTAAAATAGTGCTTCTGCTATTTTATGGCCTCTATAATTTCAAAGGAGAAGTTTGCTGTCGTTTGAATCTTTGTTTTCCTGAGTGTTATGTGTCATTTTTCTGTGGCTGATTTCAGGATTTTTTTTTTTTTTTTTTTAGTTTTTTTTTTTAGAAGTTTTCTTCATATTTATCCTGCTTGGAATTCAATGAGATTCTTCAATCTGTAAATTTACGTCTTTTGCCAATTTGGGAAGTTTTTTGCATTACCCAGTCATGTATTTTAAAGACATTAAGAAGAAGAAAAAGTAATTTTTATATTTACAGAGATATTTACCATTTCTGAAGCTGTTTATTCTTTCCTAGAGATTTTGGCTCAAAATTTTTTTCTTACCTATTCGTTCTTCTCCTCTTCCAGGACTATAATTATACATATGTTATATTTTTTGATATTGTTTCAGTCGTCCTTGAGGCTCATATTTTTCTCTCTGTTGTTCAGATTGGATAATTATTATTCTTCTGTTGTCAGGTTCACTGCCTTTTTTCTTTTTCCCCTGCATTCTGCTATTAAACTATCTGGTAATTTATTTCAGATATTATATTTTTCTCTTCTAAAATGTCCATTGGTTCTTTTGTTTTTGTAGTTTCTCTTTCTCTGCTGTGGCTTCCTATCTTTTCATTCATTGTGAACTTATTTTCCTTAATGTCATTTATTATAATTTTAATAGCTGCTTTAAAATATTTGTTGGGCTGGCCGGTTAGCTCAGTTGTTTAGAGCACCGCCTTATAATACCGAGGTCATGGGTTTGGATCCCTGTACTGGCGAGCTGCCAAAAAAAAATTAAAAAAAAAAAAATCTGTTAAAATCCAACATTTGGATTGTTGGAAGAGTTGAAGGAATGTAGCAGTGTTAACAACTAGGAAGGATTGTATTAAAAAAAGCTGAGGAGGAAAGCAGTAGTCAACAATGTTGAGTACCATAGGGAGGCGAGTTAAAGTAATGGTCTTTTTGACTTGACAATTAGCAAATTATTGACCACAACAAGAGCACTTTCAAGTGGTAGGATTAGAAGTGAGATTGTAGTATGTTGTAATGTGAGTGGCAAATGAAATAATGACAGAGAACTTGTTTAAGGCATTTTACTGGGGAAGAAAGAGAAGTAAGGGAAATAGAGGGAGAAGCAAGGTAAAACAAGGTTTTTTTCATATGTGGAATAATAAAAAACACAGTTATTGATTGAAGGGGAACAGCCAGTATGTTGTTTGAGGTTGAAGATACAGATTCATGAGAAGGTAGAAAGGATGAGATTCAGAACATAGAGGAAAGGACACGTCTTCTCAACCCCTACTTCTTTGTCTCCTACAAACTGGGGAATAGAATGCAAGATTGTCAAGAATTTTGGTCATTATTTGTAAAATGTTGTCTATGTTTCTGATTACTTTGCTTCATTCATTGAGGAAAAATGTAGGTGCTGAGAGTTTGGAATAGAAGTTCAGAGATGGAGAGGAACAACTGAGGACTGGTATAAATTTTGGAGTAGCTGTGGGCTGTGGTGGGGCAGATGGTAATGGATATGAGTAGTGAAAGGAGCAGTTTTGTGTTCCCAAATGAGGTTGGAATTGTGACTTTTATGGTACCAACAGTCTTCAAGTTTGAGAAAAAATTCTTGTGGCATTACTTTTCATTCATGTAGCAGTAGAAAAGACACATTTTGGGATTCAATTCTGTATAAGCGTTTTGGTGGGAGAGTTGCAGGGGGGGCCTGAAATCAAAGCTAGGTATGGAGAGAACTGATATTGTGCTATAGTTGATGAATTAGAAGTTTCAATGAAGGTGACAGGTTTACATAGTCTTCATAAGGAAAGAGGAGTAGGAATGTTAGGAGATCATGTTCTGAAAGTGGGAGATTAGAGGTTAAGATGTAAGAGGTGGACCAGTTTGAGGTCCTGAGAATGGCCATTGAGAGGGTTGATAAATTGGAGTACAGCAGGAAGGATTTTGTTTTGATGTCAAGAAACTAGGAACTAGGTGTTTGACTGAATTATCCACATTGACATTAAAGTCTCCCAAGATCATGACAGAGTCTGGAGTAGAGCAGAAAACTGTTAGTGTAACACGTAGTTTGCATTTAGTGTGAGGTGTGAAGACGATGATGGTAGATGTTAATAACAAGGAGAGTTAGAGGCTGCATTGTACTGTCTTCAAAGGAAGAGAGTCCTCCCCACGCCCCCCAATGAAGGCAAAAATATAATTGTTAGTAGTTTTTAGTAGTGGGGATTTCTATCTTCTGAATATTCTATGTGATATTAATATTGACAAATAATTTGGCTTTAATATTAAGTCATTGGTCTTACTTGAAAATACTACATCAAGGATACATTAGATATTTGAAACAATATGTTATTTTCTTTTACAACTTAATACTTTTTGGTGGAGGCAGCTGGATTGGGGAAAGGGTGAAGGACAGTTTGGGTTGTCAGAGGATTCGTATTCTTTTTAAATATGAGAATCGAGTTTTACTAACTTTAATGAGCTTTTCCTTTTTTATAGGTAAAGAAATTTGCCATTTCTTTTTAGCATTAGCAACGTGGCAGTAGGGAGCGGAGATGAGCAGTGTTTTAGATCTTCATGTCCGTTATGAGAGTTTCTATCTTGAAAGATCTTAGGTTTCTGTAAATTTAACAAAGTTCATTAACTGGACGTGAGATGATGCATGATAGCATGAGATTGTTGTTTTAAAAATAAATTTTGGGCCTGCCCGGTGGCGCACTGGATAGTGCGCCGCTTGGGAAGCGCGGCGGCGCTCCCGTCCGAGGGTTCGGATCCCACATACAGACCGGTTCCCGCTCACTGGCTGAGCGAGGCGCGGGGGCAACACCGAGGCTTGCGATCCCGTTGCCGGTCCCCGGTCCGGTACGGGGGCAACACTGAGGGTTGTGATCCGTTGCCGTACACGGAAAAAAGATAAAAGACAAAAAAAAAAATAAATAAGTACACTGAGGGTTGCGATCCGTTGCCGGACATGGAAAAAAGATAAAAGACAAAAAAAAAAAATAAATAAATAAATTTTGACGTAGTATATTTATTTTGTAGGTAGGTATTGATAGCTGCCATAAATAACTTTACACTATAACTTCTCTGTATTGCATATGTCCCTCTCTTTAGTAACTCCTAATTTAGAGTAACTTAATTTTCAAATGAATGTCAGACTTAGGTAATGGAACGGGATTTGCTCTGGGTAAAAATGTGATTTTTCTGAAGGTATAGCTTGAGGTTTTGTTCCCCATCTGTGTTGATATTTTTCTCTCATCAGGGCCTCAGTGCTCTTGCTCTGCTCTTGAACTACCTTGATTACCTTCGTGTGCAACATTGAATTTGGTAGTACCAGTCTTTTGAACTTTATTGTGGGATATGTACTGTTATGAGAGTGGATTGTTTGTGTTCAGTTTCTTAAATCTCAAAATGTGAAGTGAATGGCATTGTTATCCTGTATTAAAAGAATTTCTGGCATTAGTATTCAGGTGTGAGAAGGTTGATAGGGGCACCGAGTCTCTTGTGTAATAATCCTGCTAAACAATGATTCCTGTGACTCTTTTAGAAGCACATTAAATTAGTGAAAGACCATAAGCTTTGGGTTTAGGAACACCTGGGTCACCTAGTCTGCTTAACTTATTTGCTCAGTGACTTGATACAGATTTTTTTTCTCAACTCAAAGTTTTGATCCATGACAAGAATAATTTTTCCCCCAGAGGGTTAAAGTGAGGCATCAATAAGACATTGTAGGTAAAGTACATGGAATAGTAAATGTTAGTTTCTTTGCTAAAAGTTGGCTTATGATATACTTTTCTTCTCTTGTTAATCTAAGGAGAAGAATTGTGAAGAAGCTTCAGGAATCTTTAAATAATAGAAATATCTTATATATATATATTTTTTTTTTTCCCATCCCAGTGATAGGAAAAGAATCATTTGGGCGATCTGGTTTCCAGATTTTTACAGAAGTAGGTATTCCTTAGTTTTGTTTATTTTTGTGTGATTCAGAATTTTAAAATAGTATTAATATAATCAAAACATTTGAAAATTTTACTAGATTTCTGCTTTTACTCATTTTGATTAATTGTCTCTAGTTCTACTTGTAAAGATGAAGAAAGAGGCCTGCCATTACAACTCCTACCTCACCTCCAGTTCTGGCACCTGTACTGAATTATTAGATTTAAGGTTTTAGATGGACTGACAGGGACTCACTTAGTCTATGATAGGAGCTGTGATGAAATGCAAAAGAGGTCTTGTTAACAGAAATCTGGAAGTCTCCATAGAATAGAATTAGCAACACGATAAGGAGGAATATCTAGGAACTGATTTAGAATGTTTACTGGACCAATAAAGACATGTCGATCCTGTATTAGCTATATGTAACAAAATTATGTATACTTTTTTTTGTTCACGTTTTAGAAAAAAATTTTCTACTTTTCAGAAAAAACAAGGAGAGAAATGACAGCCAAAGGTTCTACAGGAATGGAAGTTCTGCTGTCAACATTAGAGGTAAAAAAACCCCAACCCCCCCAAACCAAAAAAACCCCATCATTAACAGGCTTTAATTATGTAACTACTAAGACCAAGCAGTGCTGAAGAAAAAAGCCCCCATATATATGATGAACTGTAAAATTTTTACCTTAGAGGCATAGCCAATGAATCAAAGCATATTTTATGTTTTAAATTATTATTTGGAATAGTGGCATAAAATTTTAATATATATTAGGTGAACATCTAGGTATATTTCCCTATGGTTTTAATGATAACTGTAAATTTTAATGTTAACATGCCCTTCTAATTGGTAGTAGAAAATAAAACATTAGCTGGAAATAAATCTTTAGCTTAAAATAAATGATCAGCATTGGAAATTATTATTTATTATATGGTGTTAGTCGATGCACATTTGTGATTTGTTTTACTACATATATTGGTTGAATATATTATATTGATGGTAATTGAATTTCTATGCCAACATAAAAATTTTGGGCAGACCAGCAGGGTGTATTAAGAATTAGCATTGGATGTTTTATTCAGTGCACTTATTAAGAACAAGGGAATTAGTACATGTTCTTCAATAGGAAGTCTTAGCATCATGAAGATGTCATTTCTCCCTAAATTGATGTGTTAGTTTAGGGCAATCTCAATAAAAATACTAATAGTTTTGTATCTAAAGTTCAAATGGGGAAAAAAGCAAAAATAGAGAGGACATTTCTGAAAAAGAAGAGAAGTGAGAAAGGGCTATCCCCACCAAATATCAAAGAACATTACAAAGCTCCAGTAATGAAAATACAAGGGTACTTTAAAAAGTTAATGGAAAGATTCATATTATCTTTCAGTTCTGTTTTTCGACGAACTTTTTTTTTTTTTGTTTGTTTTTTGTTTTTTATCTTTTTTCCGTGTCCGGCAACGGATCGCAACCCTCAGTGTTGCCCCCGTACCGGACCGGGGACCGGCAACGGGATCGCAAGCCTCGGTGTTGCTCCCGCGCCTCGCTCAGCCAGTGAGCGGGAACCAGTCTGTATGTGGGATCCGAACCCTCGGACGGGAGCGCCGCCGCGCTTCCCAAGCGGCGCACTATCCAGTGCGCC
>NW_007727076.1:202784-205957 GCF_000696425.1 Galeopterus variegatus | reverse complement strand
GAGCGCCGCCGCGCTTCCCAAGTGGCGCACTATCCAGTGCGCCACCGGGCCGGCCCCTTTTGACGAACTTTTTGAAATACACTTGTAGTTTAGAAATTGTGCATGAGTAGCAGATAGACATCAGTGTAAGGGACTAGAAAATCCAAAAAAAAAAAAAAAAAATTAAAATGATTCTGGGAGTCTAGTATTATTTAATAAAGGTAGCATTTCAGATCAGTGAGGAATAGAGGGATTATTTAATAAGTGGAGCTGGGACAGATTGATAGCCATCTGGAAAAGCATAATGTTGGGTCCTTACTTCCTACATCCTACCCCAAAATAAATTCCATATCAAGCAAAGATTTAAGAATGGAAAATGAAATCATAATTCTAGAGGAAGCAATGAGAGCAATTTATTAAGGAAGGCTTTTCGAAGTATGGAAAAAACAAAAACTATAAAAGAAAAGATTGATAAGTTCAATCACATTAACAAAAGTGCATGGAAAAGAACACCATAGATACTTAGGAAACTGAGGAAATAATAAGTTCAGTCACATTAACAAAAGTGCATGGAAAAGAACACCATAGATACTTAGGAAACTGAGGAAATAATATTTCAACTCATAATTTCCTTATCACATAAAGAAGTTCTACAAATCAGTAGATTGTAAACCTAATAGAAACTCAGTAGAAAACTGAGTAAAGATTATGAAGAGACATTTCCTAGAAAAAGAAACACAAATGTCACTGGAGGTTGACCATCACTTTTAATAAGAGAAATGTTAACGGAAGTACAGTATTTAAATATTTTCACTTATTAGATTGATTGTCCAGACTGAGAAATAGTTACTCTCCTACATTGCTGATGGGAGTGTATATTATTCCATGGAGAACAGATTGTTAATATCTATCAGTATAAATACCCATATTCTTTGACCCAGAAATTCCAGGGATTTATCTCACATACAAATGTACTTTATCACATTTAAATATATGTACTTAGTTATTTGTTGCAATTTTTTTAATAGCAAAAGCTTAAAAACAACCTAAATATCCCATGGGTAGGTGACTGGTTACATAAACAATGGCATAGCCATATAATGGAATGTATCCCATAGCCCTTCAAAAGAATGAAGAAGCTCTTTATTTATTGATATGTAAAATATCTAGATACAAAATAGTATCTATAGACAATACCATCTGAAGAAATAAATCTGTATATACATATATATTTACATGGATTTATTTTGTGTGTGCATATTATCTTTGGCAGGATACACAAGAAATTGATAACGATTGCCTTCTGAGAGGAGAACTAGGTGTCTGGGCAGTCACCATATATACATTGTAATGCCATTTACATTTTGATTAATGTACTTTTATTATCTATTTTGTAGAAAGATGAGGAATTCAAATGACAAATTAATTCCTTTTGTAACAATGTTGATACTAAGAAAATAATAGCTCAAATGATTTGTAAAAATTCTTGAAGTCAAGAAGAAGAGACTGAAGTGATAAGAAAGTGGTGGAAACCTGAATATATTTGTTCCTAAAGAATTTAGAAAGGTCATTTGTAAAATATAGGTAGTTTCTAACAGGTACAAAAAGTTTCAGAATCACAAATTTACAATTTTTAATAAAGCAAATAAACTGTTTATTTCAGAACACGAAAGATCTTCAAACTACCCTTAATATCTTAAGCATTCTTGTTGAGCTGTTGTCAGCAGGTAAGTTTTTGTTTCCTTTGGTTTAATTTCTGCTTGTAAAAAAAGATCAACAGTATATCATGTGTACTTTATTTGGAATTTTCTGATACTCATATAGAGGCTATTCTGAATATTGGAATTTGGAAAGTGAAACGTCATACTTTTTGTTGTTACTTTGTTTTTAGTATTTTCATCAAGCCACCCCTGCAGCC
Source organism: Galeopterus variegatus (assembly GCF_000696425.1). NCBI lineage: Eukaryota > Metazoa > Chordata > Mammalia > Dermoptera > Cynocephalidae > Galeopterus > Galeopterus variegatus. The sequence continues at coordinate 204,060 of NW_007727076.1, read as the reverse complement.
ATGTGTTTCAGAGCCTTGAGACTAGAATTTTGGCATTAATTGTGTTTATTTACTCTGTGTGTGCTATTTTCTAACTAAATAAATAAGATAAAGCAAAATATAACTTCAATAGAATTAGTTTGATTTTAGAAGTCGTCACTTCAAACATTTCTTGAATGCCAACGTTATGATACCTAATATGGGAGAATTTGCTGTGTAAAAAAAATTTTTTAAAAAATTTTTAGGTGGAGGTCGAAGAGCAAGTTTCTTAGTTGGCAAAGGTGGTTCACAAATATTGTTACAGTTACTTATGAATGCCAGCAAAGAATCTCCCCCACATGAGGAGTTAATGGTACAGATTCATTCTATTCTTGCAAAGATTGGACCAAAAGGTAAGGGTTTCATTTGTACGATCATCAACTGTAGAAACGTCTTTGTAATATTGATTCTTTCTGCCTTGAGACTGCTTAATTTTTAAAATCTGAGGTGCTAGTGCTTTTTCTTGGTCTTAGTAATGGAATGTTTATTATAGTCAACTAGTAACCTGTAAGGGTAGAGGATCCAAAATTCACAAGAAATTCTATTACATGTGGTAGAAAAAGGAAGAAAAATGTCAGAATCACAAGTATCTCAGTTTATACGTGTGCCTGTATACATATGTGTGTAAAGGATACACATAATATGGATATTGTTGAAACTAGAAGGGGGTAATATGTATGGGAATGTTTTAGTAACATGGAGGTAAAATATGTCATTGCTTTTCATTAATAGTCATATTTGTGAGGCACAGTCTCAACGCTCAGGATACTTATAGTGTAGTTTAAGAAGACCAATATAGGGGTGGTTGGTTAGCTCAGTTGGTCACATCTTTATAACAGCAAGGTCACAGGGTCAGATCCCCACACCAGCTAAACACCAAAAAAAAAAACAAAAAAAACAAACCAATATAGACATGAAAAATTACAAGACTGATTATCACAACAGTAAGAATGCAAAATACTAAAAAATACAAATTGAGAAAAATGGAATATAGAACGAAGGAAGAAGCTCATGTAGGTTAATGGAGGAAGGCATCCTTTGAATAGAACTGAAGTTCAGTTTATAGTTGTTTGACTGCACAAAGATTAAGATGATTCCCTAAACTCTTAGAATTATGTTTTAAGAGTTTTGCCATTGCCATGTGGCATACATATGGGTTTTAAACTTTGAAGTGTTTGGCTAAAATGGTGATTCAAAAAGGTACTGATGTATATATACATAGTTTATTTCTGTTTTTTTCTTTTCTTTTGTTTTTTTT
>NW_007727076.1:197198-201188 GCF_000696425.1 Galeopterus variegatus | reverse complement strand
TGGGTGTCCTTTAAGGATTTGTTAAGTTTAGGGAACAAAAAGAGGTCAGAAGGAGCTGAACCAGGACTGTAAAGTGAATGCCTAATGATTTCCTGTTGAAACTCTCACAGAATTGCCAATGTTTAAGGAGAGGAATGAGCAAGAGCATTGTCGTGGTAGAGAAGGACTCTCTGGTGAAGCTTTCCCAGGTGTTTTATGCTAACGCTTTGCGCTAACTTTCTTCAAACACTCTCGTAATAAGCAGATGTTATTGTTCTTTGGCTCTCCAGAAAGTTAACAAGGAATAACCTTTGAGCATCCCAAAAAACTGTTGCAATGACCTTTTCTCTTGACTGTTTTTCTTTTGACTGGGCCACTTCCACCTCTTGGTAGCCACGGATTGTGCTTTGTCTTCAGGATTGTTCTGGTAAAGCCATGTGTCATGTCCTGTCACAGTTCTTCAAAGAAATGCTTCAGGATCTTGATCCCACTTTTTAAAAATTTCCATTGAAAGCTCTGCTCTTGTGTGCATCTGATCTCTGCACAACAGTTTCAGTTGGAATTGTGTAAACTGAACCAATTGAGGTGTCTGTAGTGTTGGCTCTTGTTTCTGCTGTTGATCTTGAATTAGGGCATGAACAAGATTAATATTTTCATTGAAAATTGATGTGGATTTGCTTCTACTGTGGGCTTCATCAATATCTCCTTGTCTCTTTTTTTTGGTCTTTTTTCGTGTCCGGCAATGGATCGCAACCCTCAGTGTCGCGCCCGTANATAAACAGATACAGAGGAAGTTAAGATTATCTTACAAAACATCAGGAGCTGCATTTCTAGTGGTGTTTTATTGAATTAACCATTAGAAGGCTAGCAAATGGTTTATAATTTTTAAAAGTAATTTGTTCAGAATTGTAAATATTTGGCACTGTTTTTGAGTTAGGCAATTGTTTGCATATTCTGTGTGAAGTACTCAAATTGTTTTCTTTTTCCCTGCTATGATTCATTTAATTAAGGTCCTCATTACCTCTCACCCAGACCACATAGCCAACCAATGTGTCTCTCAAATCCATTTGCCCAGGTTCCTATGGGTTCTGACCTGTTTATTTAAAGTACAGATCTGTTTGTTTTCTTTTTGGGTGATTTCCTATAGCGGAAAGAATTAATAACATCTAGGTCCCTCCATAACTTGTTTCTTACCTTCTTTTCCCACCTCATCTTCCCATTTGTATGTCTTTGTCTGATACTGTGTGGTGTTTTTTTTTTTNGAGCGGGAACCGGTCTGTATGTGGGATCCGAACCCTTGGCGGGAGCGCCACCGCGCTCCCACGCAGCGCGCTGTAGCAGTGCGCCACCGGGCCGGCCCTCCTTGTCTCTTCTTAAAATGAGTTATCTATTTGTAAACTGCTGATTTCTTTGTCCCCATAAACTTTTTGTAAAGCATCAGGATTTCATCATTCTTCCGCTCAAATGTCACCATAAATTTGAAGTTTGTTCTTGCTTCAATGTTAGCAGAATTCATCACACTGATGTCTTATCTGTCTTAGTGCTTCAAACTAGATCCCATTCACACATGTTATAAAAAGTTAATATGAGTTTATTTTGGAACTAATTTGCAGTCCATGCATAGCTTTTTCATAATATGCATTTTCCATGAACTTTTTGAAGACCCATCATATATTCAGTTTATTTAAGAAATGTATTAGCTGTCTTTTATTTTTCTTTAACTCTTAAATTTGAGATTTAAGAACTCCCTTTTGTTAGCTGGCTCTTGTTTTTCTAACTTGTGAATTTGAGATTTAAAAACTCCCTTTTTTCATTTAGGAAAATGAAAATGAGAAATAAAATAAAACCTTATTTATTTATGAATCTTGTTATCTCATGCTTCCTTCTCTAATTGGAAGCAGGTTCTTTTTCTTTTACTTTTCATAAAATTAAATTAAGATATTGATGTATTTAACTTATATTTGTATTTCTTTAATATTTCTCTTTTGAGTTGTAGGTCATCTTTGTTTTATTTTCTTCTATGTATTTTTAAAACTTTCATTTTCATTTTTTTTTTCATTTTTGTCTTTTTTACTGACCGGTAACGGGATCGCACCCCTCGGTGTCGCGCCCGTACCGGGGACCGGCAACGGGATCGCAACCCTCGGTGCTGCGCCCGCACCACACTCAGCCAGTGAGTGGGAACCGGTCTCCACATGGGATCCAAACCCTCAGTGGGAGTGCCGCCGCGCTCCCAAGCGGCTTACTCTCCAGTGCGCCACCGGGTCGGCCCTCATTTTCATTTTATTCAAGACGTTGAACAGTAATTTATTTCTTCCTTTCTTTCTTTATTTTTTTTGTCTTTTTTGTGACCGGCAAGGGGATTGCAACCCTTGGTGTGGTGTCGCCCACACCGCGTTCAGCCAGCAAGTGCACCGGCCATTCCTATATAGGATCCGAACCCGTGGTGGGAGCGTCGCTGCGCTCCCAGCGCCGCACTCTCCCGAGTGCGCCACGGGCTCAGCCCTGAGCAGTAATTTCTTGAGTGATTTTTTTTTTGTGTGTGTGTTAGGTGAAAGTAATTTTCCTAAGGAATATTTAGTTCTTTTTGACTTAAAATTCCTGTTTCTTTTTTTTTGTTTGTTTTCCTTTTTGTCTTTTTTACTGACCGGTAATGGGATTGCAACCCTCGGTGTTGCGCCCACCCCAGGGACGGGCAACAGGATCGCAACCCTCGGTGTTGCGCCTGCACCGCCCTCAGGGGACTGGCAACAGGATCGCAACCCTCGGTGTTGCGCCTGCACCGCCCTCAGCCAGTGAGCGGGAACCGGTCTCCACATGGGATCCGAACCCTTGGCGGGAGCACCGCTGCGCTCCCAAGCAGCACACTCTCCAGTGCGCCACCGGGCCGGCCCTAAAATTCGTGTTGTTAATGAAGTATCACTGTCTGCTGTTCCGGCTTACTTTCATTGTTCAAATCTTAACATTCTTAAGTTTTTGTCATTTAAATCCCCCCACTGTTGGCCCCCCCAAAAGTTTTTTAAATATTTTAATCTCTTTGTAGGAATGAAAATTAAGAACTTCTCCTCCTTTTCGATGTTAAGAATTTTATCCCCCTGGGCCGGCCCGTGGCTCACTTGGGAAAGTGCGGTATGCTGATAACACCAAGGCCCCGGGTTCGGATCCCACATATGGATGGCCGGTTTGCTCACTGGCTGAGCGTGGTGCTGACAACACCAAGTCAAGGGTTAAGATCCTCTTACCGGTCATCTTTTTAAAAAAAAAAAAAAAAAGAATTTTATCCCATTAGAAATTTATTTGATAATATTTGCCAGATTATTTTCTACATAAACTGTTCATGTTTTTGTTAGTTTATATTCTTTTATATGTTTGATAAGAATATGGTTCATATTAAGTAAGTAATATTGGTAATGGATATTTAACTTCTTTACTCTTCCCATTAACTATGTGATGACGTTCCTGGGAAATGTGTTGAACTAGACAGAGTTACATGTGTCGTGGGTTAGGTTCTTACTTTCCTGACAGTCTAAGTGTTGGGCTACTGCAATCTCCGTCCTCCTGCCCTATCCCATTGCCTCCCCTTTAGTACGTTCTTCCAGACCATTCTTCAAAACTGTAAGGGGTATTTTTAAAATCACACATTGGAGCTCCATACTGGCTAGCTGCCAAAAAAAAAAATCACACAAAAAATGATAACCATTTTAATTATTTCAGGTCAACTTTATATTTGATAATATAAATTCATAATATAAATTTAAAATATCATTGCCTTATGATATATCTTCATTCAAAAGTTACATATGAATAAAGTTTTTTTTTTTAACAGATAAAAAATTTGGAGTGAAAGCTAGAATCAATGGGGCTCTGACTATAACGTTGAACTTGGTCAAACAGAATTTGCAGAATCATCGCTTGGTTCTACCTTGTCTTCAGCTTTTACGAGTATATTCTGCCAACTGTGAGTATTCGACTGGCTTTTAGTTAACTCAGTGTTGTGAAGTTACAAAATTT
>NW_007727076.1:193158-196454 GCF_000696425.1 Galeopterus variegatus | reverse complement strand
AAAAAAAAAAAAAAAAAAATCCTCCCTTCAAGTGATTAGGTAAGGTAGACTTTATGAGTGACTTGAGTTTCTAGAGTCTGAATAATTTGTATAGGTTTTTGGCTGTGTATCACTAAGTTTACACAATATTAGTTGTCGATGTTTTTGAAATCATTTTGCATCTTTTCTCCTCCTCCCAGCTGTCAATTCAGTATCCTTAGGGAAAAATGGAGTTGTGGAGCTAATGTTTAAAATCATCGGACCGTTTAGTAAGAAGAATTCAGGTATTATGAAGTGAGTAAATGTTTTGAATGTAAATTGAGGTATATCCTTTGTTATTCAGGGCTTCATTTTCTTAATATGTACAGTGAACGGGTTGAATTAAGTTGTGTCTAGGGTCCTTTCTTGGTTCTTAAATATTTTATCACAATAAAGATTTTCTTCAGTGTAAAGTTTATAATCTTCAAAAATACCTCAAAATTAGAAAATTTAAAATTCATTGAATGTAGTGTTTATAGAAATTTAGACTTTGAACATTCCTAGATATTCAACATTCCTAGATCATTTATAGAGTATTATGCATTCAGAAACGTTTATTGAGTGCCTACTATATTCCCCACCCATTTTTTAGTCTTTTAATGACTACTTCATTCATTCACTTGATTATCTGAACATGTTTTAAATTTATACATTTTTATTTTATTGAAATAATGTATCTTTTTCTTTTTTTCCTACTTATCTTGAGATATATATTTATATGTGTGTGTATGTGTTTTCATTTGGTCATAGGCCTTTCACCTCAGAAAATGAAAGCAGCAGTTAGTTATTTGGTTATATTTAGCATTTTCTTAAGCCACATTAGAGGTCATTCTTTAAAAAAAATTTTTATTGAGGAATTTTTCAAACATATATAAAATAGATTTATATTATATTAAACTAATTATATTGAATTATATTAATTACTTATTGTATTCAACAATATCAACATTCTGCCATTTTTGTTTCATTTTTTTTTCTCTCCACACTTTGTTTTTTCCTAGGGTACTTTTAAGCAAATCTCAGTATATATCTCTGTAAGCGAATCCTAGATATTTTTTCTGAATAATATTAACATTTCTCCCCTAAATACTTTAGCATACTAAATGTTAACATTTCTCTCCTAAATAGTATTTTTGTAAGTCTTTATTTAGTACTCTACTAAAATAAAATAAGTAGAGTACTAAATAAGGACTTAAGAAAATACGCACAATAGTATTCCACAAAATTAGTAATTTCTTAGTACAGTCTAAAATCTAGTCTGTGCTCAGTTTTTTTCCAGTTGTCTCAAAATTGCCCTTTTATAATAAGTTGGTTTGTTTGAATCAGAATCCAAACAAGATAAACAGATTATTTCTCATTATATTTAGAAAATTTCCAAGCCTGCACAAAAGTAGAGAGAATAGTATAACTGATATATTTGTCACCCAATTTCAACAAAAGTCAACATTCTGCCATTTTTATTTCATTTTTCCCTTTTCTGTCATTTTTTCCTGGAGTATTTTAAAGCAGATGTCAGTCATTACATTTGATCTGTAAATTTTTAAGTATGATCAGTATCAGATGCAGACCTTTTTCTTTAGAGTTACCACAGTATCATATCAGCTTTTTTTGAGTTATTGTTCGGTGTATTATTCTGTTTGGGAAATAGGAAGATTGGAAAAATATATGAGGAAGTATAAATTATTGATACTGAGAGATTTTAATCAGCATAATACAAACTATGTACTTCAATCTCATTTTAAAATTCTTTTGTAACTTTTATTTTATAAATTCTTACTAGCTTATAAGTAAATAGAATTTCAGAAATTACTTTGTTAAAATACCTTTAGATAACGCTTTGGTAAAAATTTAAAATGAGTTTGTACCAAACTATAATTTTCTTCTGACCTAGTGAAACTATGGGCTAAGCACGATGGGTATTAGAGTCAGAAAAAACTGGGTTCGTATTCTAGTTTTCCAGTGTTGAAGAATAAATGCCAACAAAAATCCCAGTTTTTATAATTTCAGGATTAGAAACTGTCAGAAGCACTTTTATTTGGTTCAAATATGTATAAGCAACTGCCAGCAAGGAGAAGAACTTTCTGAAAGTACTCTAGGATTTTTATAATTTTGAATAAAGAAGTAGCTGTAGGTGGGAAAATCCTGAGTTCATTGCAAGTGATTGCATCTGAGATATTTTATTAGTTTTCTAGGGCTGTTATAACAAAGTACCACAAACTTGCTGGCTTAGAACAACAGAAATTTATTATCACAGTTCTGGAGGCTAGAAGTCCAAAATCAGCTTGTCAGCAGGTCTGTGCTCCCTCTGAAGACTGTGGGGAAGAATCCTTCCTGGCTTCCTCCTGGCGTCTGGTGGTGTGTTGGCAGTCTTCTGCATTGCTCGGCTTACAGCTGCAGCCTTTCGGTTGCTTCCTCCGTCATCATTTGGCGTTCTCCCCTTTTATGCCTGTCTTCACATGGTATTCCCTCTTCTCATGAGGACACTAGTCACGGTGTATTAAGGGCCCATCTACTGCAGTATGACCTCATCTTAACTAATTACATCTGCAGTGATCCTGCTTCCAAATAAGGTCATTCTGAGGTTAAGACATCAACATATCTTTTTGAGGGACACAATTCAACCCATAAAAGTGATATTGTTAATTGCATGTACTTTATAATAAGTACAATTTGTGATCTTTCACTGTGTCCTGTGTTAGCTGTGTCTTCACTTTGCATAGTTACCTGGAATGTCTTTCGTACACCTTGACTTCTATCAATACGTAGATATTAATTTTTAAGTGGGTCACGATAGTCACTGTAGTAAAACATTTGACAAGCAGGCTGTTTGTGGTCTCTTGGTGAGAAATACAGAGTGGAATCTGCTACTTACTGTAGAGAAAATGTGTAATGCTGTGTCTTGAGACTTTGCTTTCTTAACATGATTGTTTAGTGCTTGGGAGAGTAAATATTTTTGTCTTAGGTAACATCACTTTTTAAATAAAAGGGATTATAACATATAGCAGTTATGTGAAGTGCCATAGGAAGAGAGTTTTACTTAGTTTCTCTTATATTAGGCCTGATTGCCTTCTGTTTTTTAAAATACCTTTCTGAGATATAGTTGATGTATAATAAATTGTACATATTCAAAGTATACAATTTGAGGGCCGGCCCGGTGGCGCACTCGGGAGAGTGCGACGCTTGGGAGCGCGGCTGCGCTCCCGACGAGGGTTTGGATCCCATATAGAGACCGGTCCGCTCACTGGTTGAGCACAGTGCGGGTGCGACACCGAGGGTTG
>NW_007727076.1:190232-191536 GCF_000696425.1 Galeopterus variegatus | reverse complement strand
TGTACAATGTGGTTGATTATTGTGGCCTAGGAATTTTATATAAATGGAATCATATAGAGTACTCTTTTTGAGGGGTGGGGGTTTGACTTCTTTCATGCATCACAATTATTTTTAGATTCACTTATGTTCTTGCATGTATAATAATTTATTCCTTTAATCACTGAGCCTTTTAATCACTGAGTACTATTCACAATTATATGGATATATCATAATTTGTTATTCATTCACCTGTTGATGGATATTTGGTTTGTTTCTAGGTTGGTTGGTTTTTTTTTTTTGGTGGCTGGCCAGTGTGGGGATCTGAACCCTTGACTTTGGTGTTAGAACACTATGCTCTAACTGAGTGAGATAACTGGGCAGCCCCTGTTTCTAGTTTTTGACTGTTACAAATAAAGCTGATGTGTTTATGTACAAGATTTTATGGCTTTATGTTTTTATTTCTGGTAGGCAGATACTTAAGGAGTGGAATGGCTGGATCAAATGGTAGCTGTATGTTTAACTTTTTAAAAAATTGTCTTTCCTTAACATGTTAAATGTTTCTTCTAGCTATTTGACCACATGGTGTACAATTGTAATAACTATATTAACGTTTCCTAACATTTATGTCATTCTAAGTTGGTTTCAGTAGGTTTGTTTTTCCTCATCATTATGGGTCTGTTATTTCCCTGCTTTCTGCATGCCTGATAATTTTTGATTAGATACCAGATATTGTGAATTTCACCTTGCTGTGTGCTGGATATTTTTATATTTCTATAAATAATCTTGAGGTTTGTTTTGGAGTACAGTTACTAGGCAATAGTTTGATCTGTTGAAGTCTTTTCAGATTTGTTAGATGGGATCAGAGCACTGTTTAGTCTTGGACTGATTATTTCCCATGACTGAGGCAAAAGTCCTTCTGAGTACTCTACTACATCGCCTATGAAATATGATTTCCAGTCTGGTTGGTGGGAACAGGCACTGCTCCCAGCCCTGTGTGAGTGCTGGACGCTGCTCTGAAACCCTTTTGGAGGCTTTTCCCCCAGCCTTGGTAGTTGTCTCACACACATGCACTATTCACTTACTTGCTGAATATTCAAACAGAACCCTCTGAATATCTCTGGGCTTCTCTCTCTGTACAACTTTTTTTGGGGGGGTGCTCTGTCTAGTGAACTCTAACTGACTTGGTCTCCCTGGACTCTCCATGCCCTCTACCACGGAACTCATGTGCTCACCTCAGGAAATCTGCCAGTCTCCCCGTATCTCCGTGTGCTGTGTCTTGGTAACTCTGTCAAGGTGTAGTAAGCTGGGGCAATTGTAGGGTCCGC
>NW_007727076.1:187881-190145 GCF_000696425.1 Galeopterus variegatus | reverse complement strand
TGTGAGTGCTGGACGCTGCTCTGAAACCCTTTTGGAGGCTTTTCCCCCAGCCTTGGTAGTTATCTCACCCACATGCACTATTCACTTACTTGCTGAATATTCAAACAGAACCCTCTGAATATCTCTGGGCTTCTCTCTCTGTACAACTTTTTTGGGGGGGTGCTCTGTCTAGTGAACTCTAACTGACTTGGTCTCCCTGGACTCTCCATGCCCTCTACCACGGAACTCATGTGCTCACCTCAGGAAATCTGCCAGTCTCCCCGTAGGTTCCATCTCTGTGTGCTGTGTCTTGGTAACTCTGTCAAGGTGTAGTAAGCTGGGGCAATTGTAGGGTCCGCCTCATTCATTTCCATCTCTTATGGATCTCTATCTTTCATTGCTTGATATCCAATATCACAAACAATTCTTACATTTTGTCCATTTTTTGAAAAGTTATATGAGGTGAGAGGATAGATCCAGTTCCCGTTAGTCCATCTTGTCTGGAAGTGAAAAGTTCAGATTGCCTTCTTAGAGGGAGACTGATATTTCTGATTTCTTAATTTCCTTTCTCAACAAGAGGCTTACGTTATTCATTTTCTGTATTATTGAGTTTCTATGTGGCCCTAGGCATGTTATATTCTAAAATCTGTAGTTTCCTTATCCATAAAACTTGCCGATTATTGTGGACCAGGGTTGTTTTAAGAATTAAACTGGAAAACATATTAAACACCTATATCGGTATCTGACATTTAACAGGTCTTGCTGAACAGTAGATTTCTTTTCCACTTTAGTTTTTATAAATTGCAGTTTCATTTGGAAGATCCATTTAGTCCTTTGTTTAATTTTAACCAGTTTTAAAGTCATCCTTATTCTTATAGTTTTACCATCTCTCGTACATTTTATTGCATAGCTAAAGAAGTATGGAAAGTTTCTTACCAATGATTCAATGCATTGAAAATACGTATTTTCATAATGTTCATTTACTTTTAACTCACCGTTACCAACACTTCACATTGTTTTGAGACAGTTATAGGCATGAATTTATAATATTTTAAAAAGCATATACTTTGTTTTTGTCTTAGAAATGTTATTATAAATAAAAGTTTTATGTGGTTGCTTTATTTGTATCAGTAAGCCAAAGTGTAACTGTTGAGAACTTCCTGAGCTGGGCATTTATTGAGCACTTACTCTGTGCCTGGTCCTGGATTATTGTTGCAAGTTTTGCTATGAACTAATGTCCACATCTTAAACCTTCTAATCATTTATGCTTTTTACTTTTACCTACATCTGATCGTGCTACCTCTCCTATGCCCAATGTATGCAACATTTACTTTATTGCCTTGTTTTTGGTTTTAATTTCTTGAGTAGTTTTTTTCGTAGGTGTGTACATTTTATTACATTATGTAGATTATAAAATTATTTGTAGAAGACATAAGTTTGCTTTCTAATTTTATACTCATGAAGAACTTGCTATTGTGGGTATCTAGTAGGCATTCAACAAATGCTTAATGGTGAGTGAAATGCTTAATTGAGTTTGATAACATACTTATTTTTAATGCAAATTAATTATAGTTGTTGGCATATTGCTAAGAGGTACCATAGTATGTAGCCATGTATATTTTTAAAATTACTGAAATTAGTGCCATTTCTTTAGTAACTCATTTTTTAAAAACTATTTGAATTACAGGTTTTTCACAGTGATATCATATGTATTTTTGCAGATGATTAATGGTAGTTACTTCACTGTGTGTTACTGAGTATTTATGTTCAAGGAACATATTGCTTTGTCCTCTAAGAGGCAGTAAGAACTTTTGAGATATTAGTTAGGCTCATTACTCCCATTGGTACCTCATGGCTTATACTTCCTTTCCCTAAACTTGCAAGTTCCAAAATATTTTACAGTTGTTATGACCTTAGATATGAGGATTATAGCTTGATAGAACTGAAATACTTTAAAGTTAGGAAGTTAAAGTATATATAGAATTTTGTAGTTATAAACTTAATTGTGTTAAAACTGTCGTTTTAATTCCTTTTCAAGTCAGGGCCTATGATTCTTAATCATACAGTTTCTTTGTTCACTCTTTCAGGGTCAGATACAGGTGCAGTTTTTGATTTCATTCATCTAACTTCTGACATGAAGACTTAGACATTGTTAATCTTTTTTTTCTTTCTTAGAAAAATTTTTTTGGTGCTTTTCTTTTGCTATTTTAATCTCCCTCATAACTAATTTTAAACTGAAGGGAGAGATACATACAAGGAAACACCATATAAAATTGACTATAACA